>NW_026648539.1:0-44339 GCF_030028045.1 Hippopotamus amphibius kiboko | reverse complement strand
GGAAGCCTTCTGCTAAGGAAAGCTTTCCCAATCCAAAGCCTTGGAGGAGTTCATGCATGCTCGGACAAGCAGCGTTTGCCACCACAGAGCATTGGGTGCCTCAAACCTCCCCTGTGGCTTCCGAGCACCGTCCCACCCACATGCCCTTGGCATCCACTCTGTTGCCAGAAGGAGGTCCTAAGCAGGACTCTCTCACTTCTGGAGCCAGAGTGCCCCCTGCTTGGAACGTTCCTCAGGAACTCATTTGAGCGAGGCTTCTCCTCCCATGCTTGTCAGCCAGCAGATGATGCCATCGTTCCGCTGGAAAACTCTCTGCTTTGCCTTCAGCCATGGATCGCCTAGCTGAACTCTCTCTGCCTCCAGGAGAAACTGCAGTGTGCATGCAGCCTACAGAAAGGAGAGTGCCTTTTCCTGAGCACTGCTATGCTGAGGCCACTCCCTGAAGACCTCCTAGGGCCTTCTCTCCCCTAACACACTCGTGCCATTCAGCCAACCCAGGGAGCAAAGATCACCCTTGGCAGGACTCAGGGTGTGGCCTGTGTGTGGTTTCTTGGCTGGAGATGGGCAGGTCCTGAAGCTTAGTGCCCACTTGTGAATGGGATCTGATGGGCATAGCCGGCATTCCCTGGTTGTGCAGCAGGCGATCTGGGGCCTCCAAGCTGCATGCAAATCCCCTCCCTGGCTGCCCCTCTTGCTTCTTCTCTGCTGCCAAGCCTCTGTCACCACACATGCATCTCATCGAAAGGAGCAGGCTGCTTGCCATTCTTGGCAAGGACCTCATCCCACAAGCCTCGTTTGATCAAAGGGGCGTGCAAATTGACCGAGAGCCTGCAGAGGAGCTGCACTCTCTCCAGCCACAAAGGCCTGCAGGCGAGTCCATGACAGCCTGCTGCATGGAGGGCTTCTATGGGAGAGTGCCATTCTTCCCTGGTGGGGGCTCTTTCTCACACTGCTTTCCGTGGGGAAACACTGTGTGTGCCAAGTGTCTCCTGGGGGCAGAAAATGTCTCCCCAGTGCCAGAGGAGCAGGGAATCCTCTTTGTACACAGAGCAATGTTCTAGGCACACCTCCCATGCTGGGAGATCCCCACTTCCCCAACGGTCCAACTGCCTCAGGAACACACTTTTAGGGAGTGTGGTTCTGACAGGCAGGGCGGCCCGAGTGAGGCATGTGGATTGCAGGCCAAAGCCACTGCACTGAGCATGGCACCTGGAAGTCCTAGCTGAAGGCTCTCTGCAGCAGGCCCAACCTGGAATGAGCCTGCAGCCTGGCCTGCAGTCCCAGGCTTGCCCTGGGCACTGCTAGGTCGGGACCCATCCCAGGCTCAGCCAGGCCTCCCTAGGGCCTGTGCTGGCCTAGGCCTCCTCCAGCCAGCAGCACCTCGATGGAGCACAGTTCTTTCGAGAAGACCCTAGCGTGTGGCTGTGTGTCACTTGCACTGCTCGGAAGCTGCAGGTCCAGAGGCTGTGTGTGCACGTGGCCATTGGGGCCTGAGGACAAAACACTCAGAACCCCACTTTCAAGCAGGACCCCTGCCACCATGTAGCTGCCTGCCACACCCCCTTGCTGCCTGCGCTGTCTTCACTGCTGGCACACCTCTGTGTGCACAGGCCAGTCGAAGCCAAGGAAACCGGGTGCTTGCTCTCCCCTAGCTAGGAATTCCTCCTACAGCACTCTGGACCAGGGGACACGTGCCCCTGGACCAGCAGCCTGCAAGGAAGCTGCAGCTTAGCCATCCAGAAAGGCCTGCAGCACTTGGCAGGAAGCCTTCTGCTAAGGAAAGCTTTCCCAATCCAAAGCCTTGGAGGAGTTCATGCATGCTCAGACAAGCAGCGTTTTTCACCACAGAGCATTGGGTGCTTCAAACCTCCCCTGTGGCTTCCAAGCACCATCCCACCCACATGCCCTTGGCATCCACTCTGTTGCCAGAAGGAGGTCCTAAGCAGGACTCTCTCACTTCTGGAGCCAGAGTGCCCCCTGCTTGGAACGTTCCTCAGGAACTCATTTGAGCGAGGCTTCTCCTCCCATGCTTGTCAGCCAGCAGATGATGCCATCGTTCCGCTGGAAAACTCTCTGCTTTGCCTTCAGCCATGGATCGCCTAGCTGAACTCTCTCTGCCTCCAGGAGAAACTGCAGTGTGCATGCAGCCTACAGAAAGGAGAGTGCCTTTTCCTGAGCACTGCTATGCTGAGGCCACTCCCTGAAGACCTCCAAGGGCCTTCTCTGCCCTAACACACTCGTGCCATTCAGCCAACCCAGGGAGCAAAGATCACCCTTGGCAGGACTCAGGGTGTGGCCTGTGTGTGGTTTCTTGGCTGGAGATGGGCAGGTCCTGAAGCTTAGTGCCCACTTGTGAATGGGATCTGATGGGCATAGCCGGCATTCCCTGGTTGTGCAGCAGGCGATCTGGGGCCTCCAAGCTGCATGCAAATCCCCTCCCTGGCTGCCCCTCTTGCTTCTTCTCTGCTGCCAAGCCTCTCTCACCACACATGCGTCTCATCGAAAGGAGCAGGCTGCTTGCCATTCTTGGCAAGGACCTCATCCCACAAGCCTCGTTTGCTCAAAGGGGCGTGCAAATTGACCCAGAGCCTCCAGAGGAGCTGCACTCTCTCCAGCCACAAAGGCCTGCAGGCGAGTCCATGACAGCCTGCTGCATGGAGGGCTTCTATGGGAGAGTGCCATTCTTCCCTGGTGGGGGCTCTTTCTCACACTGCTTTCCGTGGGGAAACACTGTGTGTGCCAAGTGTCTCCTGGGGGCAGAAAATGTCTCCCCAGTGCCAGAGGAGCAGGGAATCCTCTTTGTACACAGAGCAATGTTCTAGGCACACCTCCCATGCTGGGAGATCCCCACTTCCCCAATGGTCCTACTGCCTCAGGAACACACTTTTAGGGAGTGTGGCTCTGACAGGCAGGGCGGCCCGAGTGAGGCATGTGGATTGCAGGCCAAAGCCACTGCACTGAGCATGGCACCTGGAAGTCCTAGCTGAAGGCTCTCTGCAGCAGGCCCAACCTGGAATGAGCCTGCAGCCTGGCCTGCAGTCCCAGGCTTGCCCTGGGCACTGCTAGGTCGGGACCCATCCCAGGCTCAGCCAGGCCTCCCTAGGGCCTGTGCTGGCCTAGGCCTCTGCCAGCCAGCAGCACATCGATGGAGCACAGTTTTTTCGAGAAGACCCCAGCGTGTGGCTGTGTGTCACTTGCACTGCTCGGAAGCTGCAGGTCCAGAGGCTGTGTGTGCACGTGGCCATTGGGGCCTGAGGACAAAACACTCAGAACCCCACTTTCAAGCAGGAACCCTGCCACCATGTAGCTGCCTTCCACACCCCCTTGCTGCCTGCGCTGTCTTCACTGCTGGCACGCCTCTGTGTGCACAGGCCAGTCGAAGCCAAGGAAACCGGGTGCTTGCTCTCCCCTAGCTAGGAATTCCTCCTACAGCACTCTGGACCAGGGGACACGTGCCCCTGGACCAGCAGCCTGCAAGGAAGCTGCAGCTGAGCCATCCAGAAAGGCCTGCAGCACTTGGCAGGAAGCCTTCTGCTAAGGAAAGCTTTCCCAATCCAAAGCCTTGGAGGAGTTCATGCATGCTCGGACAAGCAGCATTTGTCACCACAGAGCATTGGGTGCCTCAAACCTCCCCTGTGGCTTCCGAGCTCCGTCCCACCCACATGCCCTTGGCATCCACTCTGTTGCCAGAAGGAGGTCCTAAGCAGGACTCTCTCACTTCTGGAGCCAGAGTGCCCCCTGCTTGGAACGTTCCTCAGGAACTCATTTGAGCGAGGCTTCTCCTCCCATGCTTGTCAGCCAGCAGATGATGCCATCGTTCCGCTGGAAAACTCTCTGCTTTGCCTTCAGCCATGGATCGCCTAGCTGAACTCTCTCTGCCTCCAGGAGAAACTGCAGTGTGCATGCAGCCTACAGAAAGGAGAGTGCCTTTTCCTGAGCACTGCTATGCTGAGGCTGCTCTCTAAAGGCCTCCTAGGGCCTTCTCTCCCCTAACACAGTCGTGCCCTTCAGCCAACCTGGGGAGCAAAGGTCACCATAAGCAGGACTCAGGGTGTGGCCTGTGTGTGGTTTCATGGCTGGAGAAGGGCAGGTCCTGAAGCCGAGAGCCCACTAGTGAATGGGGCCTGAAGAGCATAGCCGGCATTCCCTGGTTGGACAGCAGGCGATCTGGAGCCTCCAAGCTGCATGCAAATCCCCTCCCTGGCTGCCCGTCTTGCTTCTTCTCTGCTGCCAAGCCTCTCTCACCACACATGCGTCTCATCGAAAGGAGCAGTCTGCTTGCCATTCTTGGCAAGGGCCTCATCCCACAAGCCTCGTTTGCCCCAAAGGGCATGCAGTTTGACCCAGAGCCTCCAGAGGAGCTGCAGTCTCTCCAGGCACAAAGGCCTGCAGCTGAGTCCATGACAGCCTTGTGCATGGAGGGCTTCTATGGGAGAGGGCCATGCTTCCCTGGTGGGGGCTCTTTTTCACACTGCTTTCCGTGGGGAAACACTGTGTGTGCCAAGTGTCTCCTGGGGGAAGAAAATGTCTCCCAAGTGCCAGAGGAGCAGGGAATCCTCTTTGTACACAGAGCAATGTTCTAGGCACACCTCCCATGCTGGGAGATCCCCACTTCCCCAACGGTCCAACTGTCTCAGGAACACACTTTTAGGGAGTGTGGTTCTGACAGGCAGGGCAGCCCGAGTGAGGCATGTGAAATGCAGGCCAAAGCCACAATGCACTGAGCATGGCACCTGGAAGTCCTAGCTGAAGGCTCTCTGCAGCAGGCCCAACCTGGAATGAGCCTGCAGCCTGGCCTGCAGTCCCAGGCTTGCCCTGGGCACTGCTAGGTCGGGACCCATCCCAGGCTCAGCCAGGCCTCCCTAGGGCCTGTGCTGGCCTAGGCCTCTGCCAGCCAGCAGCACCTCGATGGAGCACAGTTCTTTCGAGAAGACCCCAGCGTGTGGCTGTGTGTCACTTGCACTGCTCGGAAGCTGCAGGTCCAGAGGCTGTGTGTGCACGTGGCCATTGGGGCCTGAGGACAAAACACTCAGAACTCCACTTTCAAGCAGGACCCCTGCCACCATGTAGCTGCCTGCCACACCCCCTTGCTGCCTGCGCTGTCTTCACTGCTGGCAGGCCTCTGTGTGCACAGGCCAGTCGAAGCCAAGGAAACCACGTGCTTGGTCTCCCCTAGCTAGGAATTCCTCCTACAGCACTCTGGACCAGGGGACACGTGCCCCTGGACCAGCAGCCTGCAAGGAAGCTGCAGCTTAGCCATCCAGAAAGGCCTGCAGCACTTGGCAGGAAGCCTTCTGCTAAGGAAAGCTTTCCCACTCAAAAGCCTTGGAGGAGTTCATTCATGCTCGGACAAGCAGTGTTTGTCACCACAGAGCATTGGGTGCCTCAAACCTCCCCTGCAGCTTCCGAGCAGCATCCCACCCACATGCCCGTGGCATCCACTCTGTTGCCAGAAGGAGGTCTTAAGCAGGACTCTCTCGCTTCTGGAGCCAGAGTGCCCCCTGCTTGGAACGTTCCTCAGGAACTCATTTGAGCGAGGCTTCTCCTCTCATGCTTGTCAGCCAGCAGATGATGCCATCATTCCACTGAAAAACACTCTGCTTTACCTTCAGCCATGGATCACCTAGCTGACCTCTATCTGCCTCCAGCAGAAACTCCACTGTGCATGCAGCCTACAGAAAGGAGAGTGCCTTTTCCTGAGCACTGCTATGCTGATGCCACCCCCTGAAGGCCTCCTAGGGCCTTCTCTGCCCTAACACAGTCGTGCCATTCAGCCAACCCAGGGAGCAAAGATCACCCTTGGCAGGACTCAGGGTGAGGCCTGTGTGTGGTTTCATGGCTGGAGATGGGCAGGTCTTGAAGCTTAGTGCCCACTTGTGAATGGGATCTGATGGGCATAGGCGGCATTCCCTGGTTGTGCAGCAGGCGATCTGGGGCCTCCAAGCTGCATGCAACTGCCATCCTTGGCTGCCCCTCTTGCTTCTTCTCTGCTGCCAAGCCTCTCTCACCACACATGCGTCTCATCAAAAGGAGCATTCTGCTTGCCATTCTTGGCAAGGACCTCATCCCACAAGCCTCATTTGCCCAAAGGGGCATGCAATTTGACCCAGAGCCTCCAGAGGAGCTGCAGTCTCTGCGGCCACAAAGGCCTGCAGGCGAGTTCATGATAGCCTGCTGCATGGAGGGCTTCTATGGGAGAGTGCCATGCTTCCCTGGTGGGGGCTCTTTCTCACACTGCTTTCCGTGGGGAAACACTGTGTGTGCCAAGTGTCTCCTGGGGGCAGAAAATGTCTCCCCAGTGCCAGAGGAGCAGGGAATCCTCTTTGTACACAGAGCAATGTTCTAGGCACACCTCCCATGCTGGGAGATCCCCACTTCCCCAATGGTCCTACTGCCTCAGGAACACACTTTTAGGGAGTGTGGCTCTGACAGGCAGGGCGGCCCGAGTGAGGCATGTGGATTGCAGGCCAAAGCCACTGCACTGAGCATGGCACCTGGAAGTCCTAGCTGAAGGCTCTCTGCAGCAGGCCCAACCTGGAATGAGCCTGCAGCCTGGCCTGCAGTCCCAGGCTTGCCCTGGGCACTGCTAGGTCGGGACCCATCCCAGGCTCAGCCAGGCCTCCCTAGGGCCTGTGCTGGCCTAGGCCTCTGCCAGCCAGCAGCACATCGATGGAGCACAGTTTTTTCGAGAAGACACCAGCGTGTGGCTGTGTGTCACTTGCACTGCTCGGAAGCTGCAGGTCCAGAGGCTGTGTGTGCACCTGGCCATTGGGGCCTGAGGACAAAACACTCAGAACTCCACTTTCAAGCAGGACCCCTGCCACCATGTAGCTGCCTGCCACACCCCCTTGCTGCCTGCGCTGTCTTCACTGCTGGCAGGCCTCTGTGTGCACAGGCCAGTCGAAGCCAAGGAAACCGGGTGCTTGCTCTCCCCTAGCTAGGAATTCCTCCTACAGCACTCTGGACCAGGGGACACATGCCCCTGGACCAGCAGCCTGCAAGGAAGCTGCAGCTTAGCCATCCAGAAAGGCCTGCAGCACTTGGCAGGAAGCCTTCTACTAAGGAAAGCTTTCCCAATCCAAAGCCTTGGAGGAGTTCATGCATGCTCGGACAAGCAGCGTTTGCCACCACAGAGCATTGGGTGCCTCAAACCTCCCCTGTGGCTTCCGAGCACCGTCCCACCCACATGCCCTTGGCATCCACTCTGTTGCCAGAAGGAGGTCCTAAGCAGGACTCTCTCACTTCTGGAGCCAGAGTGCCCCCTGCTTGGAACGTTCCTCAGGAACTCATTTGAGCGAGGCTTCTCCTCCCATGCTTGTCAGCCAGCAGATGATGCCATCGTTCCGCTGGAAAACTCTCTGCTTTGCCTTCAGCCATGGATCGCCTAGCTGAACTCTCTCTGCCTCCAGGAGAAACTGCAGTGTGCATGCAGCCTACAGAAAGGAGAGTGCCTTTTCCTGAGCACTGCTATGCTGAGGCCACTCCCTGAAGACCTCCTAGGGCCTTCTCTCCCCTAACACACTCGTGCCATTCAGCCAACCCAGGGAGCAAAGATCACCCTTGGCAGGACTCAGGGTGTGGCCTGTGTGTGGTTTCATGGCTGGAGATGGGCAGGTCCTGAAGCTTAGTGCCCACTTGTGAATGGGATCTGATGGGCATAGCCGGCATTCCCTGGTTGTGCAGCAGGCGATCTGGGGCCTCCAAGCTGCATGCAAATCCCCTCCCTGGCTGCCCCTCTTGCTTCTTCTCTGCTGCCAAGCCTCTGTCACCACACATGCGTCTCATCGAAAGGAGCAGGCTGCTTGCCATTCTTGGCAAGGACCTCATCCCACAAGCCTCGTTTGCTCAAAGGGGCGTGCAAATTGACCGAGAGGCTGCAAAGGAGCTGCACTCTCTCCAGCCACAAAGGCCTGCAGGCGAGTCCATGACAGCCTGCTGCATGGAGGGCTTCTATGGGAGAGTGCCATTCTTCCCTGGTGGGGGCTCTTTCTCACACTGCTTTCCGTGGGGAAACACTGTGTGTGCCAAGTGTCTCCTGGGGGCAGAAAATGTCTCCCCAGTGCCAGAGGAGCATGGAATCCTCTTTGTACACAGAGCAATGTTCTAGGCACACCTCCCATGCTGCGAGATCCCCACTTCCCCAACGGTCCAACTGCCTCAGGAACACACTTTTAGGGAGTGTGGCTCTGACAGGCAGGGCGGCCCGAGTGAGGCATGTGGATTGCAGGCCAAAGCCACTGCACTGAGCATGGCACCTGGAAGTCCTAGCTGAAGGCTCTCTGCAGCAGGCCCAACCTGGAATGAGCCTGCAGCCTGGCCTGCAGTCCCAGGCTTGCCCTGGGCACTGCTAGGTCGGGACCCATCCCAGGCTCAGCCAGGCCTCCCTAGGGCCTGTGCTGGCCTAGGCCTCCTCCAGCCAGCAGCACCTCGATGGAGCACAGTTCTTTCGAGAAGACCCCAGCGTGTGGCTGTGTGTCACTTGCACTGCTCGGAAGCTGCAGGTCCAGAGGCTGTGTGTGCACGTGGCCATTGGGGCCTGAGGACAAAACACTCAGAACTCCACTTTCAAGCAGGACCCCTGCCACCATGTAGCTGCCTGCCACACCCCCTTGCTGCCTGCGCTGTCTTCACTGCTGACACACCTCTGTGTGCACAGGCCAGTCGAAGCCAAGGAAACCGGGTGCTTGGTCTCCCCTAGCTAGGAATTCCTCCTACAGCACTCTGGACCAGGGGACACGTGCCCCTGGACCAGCAGCCTGCAAGGAAGCTGCAGCTTAGCCATCCAGAAAGGCCTGCAGCACTTGGCAGGAAGCCTTCTGCTAAGGAAAGCTTTCCCAATCCAAAGCCTTGGAGGAGTTCATGCATGCTCAGACAAGCAGCGTTTGTCACCACAGAGCATTGGGTGCTTCAAACCTCCCCTGTGGCTTCCGAGCACCGTCCCACCCACATGCCCTTGGCATCCACTCTGTTGCCAGAAGGAGGTCCTAAGCAGGACTCTCTCACTTCTGGAGCCAGAGTGCCCCCTGCTTGGAACGTTCCTCAGGAACTCATTTGAGCGAGGCTTCTCCTCCCATGCTTGTCAGCCAGCAGATGATGCCATCGTTCCGCTGGAAAACTCTCTGCTTTGCCTTCAGCCATGGATCGCCTAGCTGAACTCTCTCTGCCTCCAGGAGAAACTGCAGTGTGCATGCAGCCTACAGAAAGGAGAGTGCCTTTTCCTGAGCACTGCTATGCTGAGGCCACTCCCTGAAGACCTCCAAGGGCCTTCTCTGCCCTAACACACTCGTGCCATTCAGCCAACCCAGGGAGCAAAGATCACCCTTGGCAGGACTCAGGGTGTGGCCTGTGTGTGGTTTCTTGGCTGCAGATGGGCAGGTCCTGAAGCTTAGTGCCCACTTGTGAATGGGATCTGATGGGCATAGCCGGCATTCCCTGGTTGTGCAGCAGGCGATCTGGGGCCTCCAAGCTGCATGCAAATCCCCTCCCTGGCTGCCCCTCTTGCTTCTTCTCTGCTGCCAAGCCTCTCTCACCACACATGCGTCTCATCGAAAGGAGCAGGCTGCTTGCCATTCTTGGCAAGGACCTCATCCCACAAGCCTCGTTTGCTCAAAGGGGCGTGCAAATTGACCCAGAGCCTCCAGAGGAGCTGCACTCTCTCCAGCCACAAAGGCCTGCAGGCGAGTCCATGACAGCCTGCTGCATGGAGGGCTTCTATGGGAGAGTGCCATTCTTCCCTGGTGGGGGCTCTTTCTCACACTGCTTTCCGTGGGGAAACACTGTGTGTGCCAAGTGTCTCCTGGGGGCAGAAAATGTCTCCCCAGTGCCAGAGGAGCAGGGAATCCTCTTTGTACACAGAGCAATGTTCTAGGCACACCTCCCATGCTGGGAGATCCCCACTTCCCCAATGGCCCTACTGCCTCAGGAACACACTTTTAGGGAGTGTGGCTCTGACAGGCAGGGCGGCCCGAGTGAGGCATGTGGATTGCAGGCCAAAGCCACTGCACTGAGCATGGCACCTGGAAGTCCTAGCTGAAGGCTCTCTGCAGCAGGCCCAACCTGGAATGAGCCTGCAGCCTGGCCTGCAGTCCCAGGCTTGCCCTGGGCACTGCTAGGTCGGGACCCATCCCAGGCTCAGCCAGGCCTCCCTAGGGCCTGTGCTGGCCTAGGCCTCTGCCAGCCAGCAGCACATCGATGGAGCACAGTTTTTTCGAGAAGACACCAGCGTGTGGCTGTGTGTCACTTGCACTGCTCGGAAGCTGCAGGTCCAGAGGCTGTGTGTGCACGTGGCCATTGGGGCCTGAGGACAAAACACTCAGAACCCCACTTTCAAGCAGGAACCCTGCCACCATGTAGCTGCCTTCCACACCCCCTTGCTGCCTGCGCTGTCTTCACTGCTGGCACGCCTCTGTGTGCACAGGCCAGTCGAAGCCAAGGAAACCGGGTGCTTGCTCTCCCCTAGCTAGGAATTCCTCCTACAGCACTCTGGACCAGGGGACACGTGCCCCTGGACCAGCAGCCTGCAAGGAAGCTGCAGCTTAGCCATCCAGAAAGGCCTGCAGCACTTGGCAGGAAGCCTTCTGCTAAGGAAAGCTTTCCCAATCCAAAGCCTTGGAGGAGTTCATGCATGCTCGGACAAGCAGCATTTGTCACCACAGAGCATTGGGTGCCTCAAACCTCCCCTGTGGCTTCCGAGCTCCATCCCACCCACATGCCCTTGGCATCCACTCTGTTGCCAGAAGGAGGTCCTAAGCAGGACTCTCTCACTTCTGGAGCCAGAGTGCCCCCTGCTTGGAACGTTCCTCAGGAACTCATTTGAGCGAGGCTTCTCCTCCCATGCTTGTCAGCCAGCAGATGATGCCATCGTTCCGCTGGAAAACTCTCTGCTTTGCCTTCAGCCATGGATCGCCTAGCTGAACTCTCTCTGCCTCCAGGAGAAACTGCAGTGTGCATGCAGCCTACAGAAAGGAGAGTGCCTTTTCCTGAGCACTGCTATGCTGAGGCTGCTCTCTAAAGGCCTCCTAGGGCCTTCTCTCCCCTAACACAGTCGTGCCCTTCAGCCAACCTGGGGAGCAAAGGTCACCATAAGCAGGACTCAGGGTGTGGCCTGTGTGTGGTTTCATGGCTGGAGAAGGGCAGGTCCTGAAGCCGAGAGCCCACTAGTGAATGGGGCCTGAAGAGCATAGCCGGCATTCCCTGGTTGGACAGCAGGCGAACTGGAGCCTCCAAGCTGCATGCAAATCCCCTCCCTGGCTGCCCGTCTTGCTCCTTCTCTGCTGCCAAGCCTCTCTCACCACACATGCGTCTCATCGAAAGGAGCAGTCTGCTTGCCATTCTTGGCAAGGACCTCATCCCACAAGCCTCGTTTGCCCCAAAGGGCATGCAGTTTGACCCAGAGCCTCCAGAGGAGCTGCAGTCTCTCCAGGCACAAAGGCCTGCAGCTGAGTCCATGACAGCCTGCTGCATGGAGGGCTTCTATGGGAGAGGGCCATGCTTCCCTGGTGGGGGCTCTTTCTCACACTGCTTTCCGTGGGGAAACACTGTGTGTGCCAAGTGTCTCCTGGGGGAAGAAAATGTCTCCCAAGTGCCAGAGGAGCAGGGAATCCTCTTTGTACACAGAGCAATGTTCTAGGCACACCTCCCATGCTGGGAGATCCCCACTTCCCCAACGGTCCAACTGTCTCAGGAACACACTTTTAGGGAGTGTGGTTCTGACAGGCAGGGCAGCCCGAGTGAGGCATGTGAAATGCAGGCCAAAGCCACAATGCACTGAGCATGGCACCTGGAAGTCCTAGCTGAAGGCTCTCTGCAGCAGGCCCAACCTGGAATGAGCCTGCAGCCTGGCCTGCAGTCCCAGGCTTGCCCTGGGCACTGCTAGGTCGGGACCCATCCCAGGCTCAGCCAGGCCTCCCTAGGGCCTGTGCTGGCCTAGGCCTCTGCCAGCCAGCAGCACCTCGATGGAGCACAGTTCTTTCGAGAAGACCCCAGCGTGTGGCTGTGTGTCACTTGCACTGCTCGGAAGCTGCAGGTCCAGAGGCTGTGTGTGCACGTGGCCATTGGGGCCTGAGGATAAAACACTCAGAACCCCACTTTCAAGCGGGACCCCTGCCACCATGTAGCTGCCTGCCACACCCCCTTGCTACCTGCACTGTCTTCACTGCTGGCAGGCCTCTGTGTGCACAGGCCAGTCGAAGCCAAGGAAACCACGTGCTTGCTTTCCCCTAGCTAGGAATTCCTCCTACAGCACTCTGGACCAGGGGACACGTGCCCCTGGACCAGCAGCCTGCAAGGAAGCTTCAGCTTAGCCATCCAGAAAGGCCTGCAGCACTTGGCAGGAAGCCTTCTGCTAAGGAAAGCTTTCCCACTCAAAAGCCTTGGAGGAGTTCATTCATGCTCGGACAAGCAGTGTTTGTCACCACAGAGCATTGGGTGCCTCAAACCTCCCCTGCAGCTTCCGAGCAGCATCCCACCCACATGCCCGTGGCATCCACTCTGTTGCCAGAAGGAGGTCTTAAGCAGGACTCTCTCGCTTCTGGAGCCAGAGTGCCCCCTGCTTGGAACGTTCCTCAGGAACTCATTTGAGCGAGGCTTCTCCTCTCATGCTTGTCAGCCAGCAGATGATGCCATCATTCCACTGAAAAACACTCTGCTTTACCTTCAGCCATGGATCACCTAGCTGACCTCTATCTGCCTCCAGCAGAAACTCCACTGTGCATGCAGCCTACAGAAAGGAGAGTGCCTTTTCCTGAGCACTGCTATGCTGATGCCACCCCCTGAAGGCCTCCTAGGGCCTTCTCGGCCCTAACACAGTCGTGCCATTCAGCCAACCCAGGGAGCAAAGGTCACCCTTGGCAGGACTCAGGGTGTGGCCTGTGTGTGGTTTCATGGCTGGAGATGGGCAGGTCCTGAAGCTTAGTGCCCACTTGTGAATGGGATCTGATGGGCATAGGCGGCATTCCCTGGTTGTGCAGCAGGCGATCTGGGGCCTCCAAGCTGCATGCAACTGCCATCCTTGGCTGCCCCTCTTGCTTCTTCTCTGCTGCCAAGCCTCTCTCACCACACATGCGTCTCATCAAAAGGAGCATTCTGCTTGCCATTCTTGGCAAGGACCTCATCCCACAAGCCTCATTTGCCCAAAGGGGCATGCAATTTGACCCAGAGCCTCCAGAGGAGCTGCAGTCTCTGCGGCCACAAAGGCCTGCAGGCGAGTTCATGATAGCCTGCTGCATGGAGGGCTTCTATGGGAGAGTGCCATGCTTCCCTGGTGGGGGCTCTTTCTCACACTGCTTTCCGTGGGGAAACACTGTGTGTGCCAAGTGTCTCCTGGGGGCAGAAAATGTCTCCCCAGTGCCAGAGGAGCAGGGAATCCTCTTTGTACACAGAGCAATGTTCTAGGCACACCTCCCATGCTGGGAGATCCCCACTTCCCCAATGGTCCTACTGCCTCAGGAACACACTTTTAGGGAGTGTGGCTCTGACAGGCAGGGCGGCCCGAGTGAGGCATGTGGATTGCAGGCCAAAGCCACTGCACTGAGCATGGCACCTGGAAGTCCTAGCTGAAGGCTCTCTGCAGCAGGCCCAACCTGGAATGAGCCTGCAGCCTGGCCTGCAGTCCCAGGCTTGCCCTGGGCACTGCTAGGTCGGGACCCATCCCAGGCTCAGCCAGGCCTCCCTAGGGCCTGTGCTGGCCTAGGCCTCTGCCAGCCAGCAGCACATCGATGGAGCACAGTTTTTTCGAGAAGACACCAGCGTGTGGCTGTGTGTCACTTGCACTGCTCGGAAGCTGCAGGTCCAGAGGCTGTGTGTGCACCTGGCCATTGGGGCCTGAGGACAAAACACTCAGAACTCCACTTTCAAGCAGGACCCCTGCCACCATGTAGCTGCCTGCCACACCCCCTTGCTGCCTGCGCTGTCTTCACTGCTGGCAGGCCTCTGTGTGCACAGGCCAGTCGAAGCCAAGGAAACCGGGTGCTTGCTCTCCCCTAGCTAGGAATTCCTCCTACAGCACTCTGGACCAGGGGACACATGCCCCTGGACCAGCAGCCTGCAAGGAAGCTGCAGCTTAGCCATCCAGAAAGGCCTGCAGCACTTGGCAGGAAGCCTTCTGCTAAGGAAAGCTTTCCCAATCCAAAGCCTTGGAGGAGTTCATGCATGCTCGGACAAGCAGCGTTTGCCACCACAGAGCATTGGGTGCCTCAAACCTCCCCTGTGGCTTCCGAGCACCGTCCCACCCACATGCCCTTGGCATCCACTCTGTTGCCAGAAGGAGGTCCTAAGCAGGACTCTCTCACTTCTGGAGCCAGAGTGCCCCCTGCTTGGAACGTTCCTCAGGAACTCATTTGAGCGAGGCTTCTCCTCCCATGCTTGTCAGCCAGCAGATGATGCCATCGTTCCGCTGGAAAACTCTCTGCTTTGCCTTCAGCCATGGATCGCCTAGCTGAACTCTCTCTGCCTCCAGGAGAAACTGCAGTGTGCATGCAGCCTACAGAAAGGAGAGTGCCTTTTCCTGAGCACTGCTATGCTGAGGCCACTCCCTGAAGACCTCCTAGGGCCTTCTCTCCCCTAACACACTCGTGCCATTCAGCCAACCCAGGGAGCAAAGATCACCCTTGGCAGGACTCAGGGTGTGGCCTGTGTGTGGTTTCATGGCTGGAGATGGGAAGGTCCTGAAGCTTAGTGCCCACTTGTGAATGGGATCTGATGGGCATAGCCGGCATTCCCTGGTTGTGCAGCAGGCGATCTGGGGCCTCCAAGCTGCATGCAAATCCCCTCCCTGGCTGCCCCTCTTGCTTCTTCTCTGCTGCCAAGCCTCTGTCACCACACATGCGTCTCATCGAAAGGAGCAGGCTGCTTGCCATTCTTGGCAAGGACCTCATCCCACAAGCCTCGTTTGCTCAAAGGGGCGTGCAAATTGACCGAGAGCCTGCAAAGGAGCTGCACTCTCTCCAGCCACAAAGGCCTGCAGGCGAGTCCATGACAGCCTGCTGCATGGAGGGCTTCTATGGGAGAGTGCCATTCTTCCCTGGTGGGGGCTCTTTCTCACACTGCTTTCCGTGGGGAAACACTGTGTGTGCCAAGTGTCTCCTGGGGGCAGAAAATGTCTCCCCAGTGCCAGAGGAGCATGGAATCCTCTTTGTACACAGAGCAATGTTCTAGGCACACCTCCCATGCTGCGAGATCCCCACTTCCCCAACGGTCCAACTGCCTCAGGAACACACTTTTAGGGAGTGTGGTTCTGACAGGCAGGGCGGCCCGAGTGAGGCATGTGGATTGCAGGCCAAAGCCACTGCACTGAGCATGGCACCTGGAAGTCCTAGCTGAAGGCTCTCTGCAGCAGGCCCAACCTGGAATGAGCCTGCAGCCTGGCCTGCAGTCCCAGGCTTGCCCTGGGCACTGCTAGGTCGGGACCCATCCCAGGCTCAGCCAGGCCTCCCTAGGGCCTGTGCTGGCCTAGGCCTCCTCCAGCCAGCAGCACCTCGGTGGAGCACAGTTCTTTCGAGAAGACCCCAGCGTGTGGCTGTGTGTCACTTGCACTGCTCGGAAGCTGCAGGTCCAGAGGCTGTGTGTGCACGTGGCCATTGGGGCCTGAGGACAAAACACTCAGAACTCCACTTTCAAGCAGGACCCCTGCCACCATGTAGCTGCCTGCCACACCCCCTTGCTGCCTGCGCTGTCTTCACTGCTGGCAGGCCTCTGTGTGCACAGGCCAGTCGAAGCCAAGGAAACCGGGTGCTTGGTCTCCCCTAGCTAGGAATTCCTCCTACAGCACTCTGGACCAGGGGACACGTGCCCCTGGACCAGCAGCCTGCAAGGAAGCTGCAGCTTAGCCATCCAGAAAGGCCTGCAGCACTTGGCAGGAAGCCTTCTGCTAAGGAAAGCTTTCCCAATCCAAAGCCTTGGAGGAGTTCATGCATGCTCAGACAAGCAGCGTTTGTCACCACAGAGCATTGGGTGCTTCAAACCTCCCCTGTGGCTTCCGAGCACCGTCCCACCCACATGCCCTTGGCATCCACTCTGTTGCCAGAAGGAGGTCCTAAGCAGGACTCTCTCACTTCTGGAGCCAGAGTGCCCCCTGCTTGGAACGTTCCTCAGGAACTCATTTGAGCGAGGCTTCTCCTCCCATGCTTGTCAGCCAGCAGATGATGCCATCGTTCCGCTGGAAAACTCTCTGCTTTGCCTTCAGCCATGGATCGCCTAGCTGAACTCTCTCTGCCTCCAGGAGAAACTGCAGTGTGCATGCAGCCTACAGAAAGGAGAGTGCCTTTTCCTGAGCACTGCTATGCTGAGGCCACTCCCTGAAGACCTCCAAGGGCCTTCTCTGCCCTAACACACTCGTGCCATTCAGCCAACCCAGGGAGCAAAGATCACCCTTGGCAGGACTCAGGGTGTGGCCTGTGTGTGGTTTCTTGGCTGGAGATGGGCAGGTCCTGAAGCTTAGTGCCCACTTGTGAATGGGATCTGATGGGCATAGCCGGCATTCCCTGGTTGTGCAGCAGGCGATCTGGGGCCTCCAAGCTGCATGCAAATCCCCTCCCTGGCTGCCCCTCTTGCTTCTTCTCTGCTGCCAAGCCTCTCTCACCACACATGCGTCTCATCGAAAGGAGCAGGCTGCTTGCCATTCTTGGCAAGGACCTCATCCCACAAGCCTCGTTTGCTCAAAGGGGCGTGCAAATTGACCCAGAGCCTCCAGAGGAGCTGCACTCTCTCCAGCCACAAAGGCCTGCAGGCGAGTCCATGACAGCCTGCTGCATGGAGGGCTTCTATGGGAGAGTGCCATTCTTCCCTGGTGGGGGCTCTTTCTCACACTGCTTTCCGTGGGGAAACACTGTGTGTGCCAAGTGTCTCCTGGGGGCAGAAAATGTCTCCCCAGTGCCAGAGGAGCAGGGAATCCTCTTTGTACACAGAGCAATGTTCTAGGCACACCTCCCATGCTGGGAGATCCCCACTTCCCCAATGGTCCTACTGCCTCAGGAACACACTTTTAGGGAGTGTGGCTCTGACAGGCAGGGCGGCCCGAGTGAGGCATGTGGATTGCAGGCCAAAGCCACTGCACTGAGCATGGCACCTGGAAGTCCTAGCTGAAGGCTCTCTGCAGCAGGCCCAACCTGGAATGAGCCTGCAGCCTGGCCTGCAGTCCCAGGCTTGCCCTGGGCACTGCTAGGTCGGGACCCATCCCAGGCTCAGCCAGGCCTCCCTAGGGCCTGTGCTGGCCTAGGCCTCTGCCAGCCAGCAGCACATCGATGGAGCACAGTTTTTTCGAGAAGACACCAGCGTGTGGCTGTGTGTCACTTGCACTGCTCGGAAGCTGCAGGTCCAGAGGCTGTGTGTGCACCTGGCCATTGGGGCCTGAGGACAAAACACTCAGAACTCCACTTTCAAGCAGGACCCCTGCCACCATGTAGCTGCCTGCCACACCCCCTTGCTGCCTGCGCTGTCTTCACTGCTGGCAGGCCTCTGTGTGCACAGGCCAGTCGAAGCCAAGGAAACCGGGTGCTTGCTCTCCCCTAGCTAGGAATTCCTCCTACAGCACTCTGGACCAGGGGACACATGCCCCTGGACCAGCAGCCTGCAAGGAAGCTGCAGCTTAGCCATCCAGAAAGGCCTGCAGCACTTGGCAGGAAGCCTTCTGCTAAGGAAAGCTTTCCCAATCCAAAGCCTTGGAGGAGTTCATGCATGCTCGGACAAGCAGCGTTTGCCACCACAGAGCATTGGGTGCCTCAAACCTCCCCTGTGGCTTCCGAGCACCGTCCCACCCACATGCCCTTGGCATCCACTCTGTTGCCAGAAGGAGGTCCTAAGCAGGACTCTCTCACTTCTGGAGCCAGAGTGCCCCCTGCTTGGAACGTTCCTCAGGAACTCATTTGAGCGAGGCTTCTCCTCCCATGCTTGTCAGCCAGCAGATGATGCCATCGTTCCGCTGGAAAACTCTCTGCTTTGCCTTCAGCCATGGATCGCCTAGCTGAACTCTCTCTGCCTCCAGGAGAAACTGCAGTGTGCATGCAGCCTACAGAAAGGAGAGTGCCTTTTCCTGAGCACTGCTATGCTGAGGCCACTCCCTGAAGACCTCCTAGGGCCTTCTCTCCCCTAACACACTCGTGCCATTCAGCCAACCCAGGGAGCAAAGATCACCCTTGGCAGGACTCAGGGTGTGGCCTGTGTGTGGTTTCATGGCTGGAGATGGGAAGGTCCTGAAGCTTAGTGCCCACTTGTGAATGGGATCTGATGGGCATAGCCGGCATTCCCTGGTTGTGCAGCAGGCGATCTGGGGCCTCCAAGCTGCATGCAAATCCCCTCCCTGGCTGCCCCTCTTGCTTCTTCTCTGCTGCCAAGCCTCTGTCACCACACATGCGTCTCATCGAAAGGAGCAGGCTGCTTGCCATTCTTGGCAAGGACCTCATCCCACAAGCCTCGTTTGCTCAAAGGGGCGTGCAAATTGACCGAGAGCCTGCAAAGGAGCTGCACTCTCTCCAGCCACAAAGGCCTGCAGGCGAGTCCATGACAGCCTGCTGCATGGAGGGCTTCTATGGGAGAGTGCCATTCTTCCCTGGTGGGGGCTCTTTCTCACACTGCTTTCCGTGGGGAAACACTGTGTGTGCCAAGTGTCTCCTGGGGGCAGAAAATGTCTCCCCAGTGCCAGAGGAGCATGGAATCCTCTTTGTACACAGAGCAATGTTCTAGGCACACCTCCCATGCTGCGAGATCCCCACTTCCCCAACGGTCCAACTGCCTCAGGAACACACTTTTAGGGAGTGTGGTTCTGACAGGCAGGGCGGCCCGAGTGAGGCATGTGGATTGCAGGCCAAAGCCACTGCACTGAGCATGGCACCTGGAAGTCCTAGCTGAAGGCTCTCTGCAGCAGGCCCAACCTGGAATGAGCCTGCAGCCTGGCCTGCAGTCCCAGGCTTGCCCTGGGCACTGCTAGGTCGGGACCCATCCCAGGCTCAGCCAGGCCTCCCTAGGGCCTGTGCTGGCCTAGGCCTCCTCCAGCCAGCAGCACCTCGGTGGAGCACAGTTCTTTCGAGAAGACCCCAGCGTGTGGCTGTGTGTCACTTGCACTGCTCGGAAGCTGCAGGTCCAGAGGCTGTGTGTGCACGTGGCCATTGGGGCCTGAGGACAAAACACTCAGAACTCCACTTTCAAGCAGGACCCCTGCCACCATGTAGCTGCCTGCCACACCCCCTTGCTGCCTGCGCTGTCTTCACTGCTGGCAGGCCTCTGTGTGCACAGGCCAGTCGAAGCCAAGGAAACCGGGTGCTTGGTCTCCCCTAGCTAGGAATTCCTCCTACAGCACTCTGGACCAGGGGACACGTGCCCCTGGACCAGCAGCCTGCAAGGAAGCTGCAGCTTAGCCATCCAGAAAGGCCTGCAGCACTTGGCAGGAAGCCTTCTGCTAAGGAAAGCTTTCCCAATCCAAAGCCTTGGAGGAGTTCATGCATGCTCAGACAAGCAGCGTTTGTCACCACAGAGCATTGGGTGCTTCAAACCTCCCCTGTGGCTTCCGAGCACCGTCCCACCCACATGCCCTTGGCATCCACTCTGTTGCCAGAAGGAGGTCCTAAGCAGGACTCTCTCACTTCTGGAGCCAGAGTGCCCCCTGCTTGGAACGTTCCTCAGGAACTCATTTGAGCGAGGCTTCTCCTCCCATGCTTGTCAGCCAGCAGATGATGCCATCGTTCCGCTGGAAAACTCTCTGCTTTGCCTTCAGCCATGGATCGCCTAGCTGAACTCTCTCTGCCTCCAGGAGAAACTGCAGTGTGCATGCAGCCTACAGAAAGGAGAGTGCCTTTTCCTGAGCACTGCTATGCTGAGGCCACTCCCTGAAGACCTCCAAGGGCCTTCTCTGCCCTAACACACTCGTGCCATTCAGCCAACCCAGGGAGCAAAGATCACCCTTGGCAGGACTCAGGGTGTGGCCTGTGTGTGGTTTCTTGGCTGGAGATGGGCAGGTCCTGAAGCTTAGTGCCCACTTGTGAATGGGATCTGATGGGCATAGCCGGCATTCCCTGGTTGTGCAGCAGGCGATCTGGGGCCTCCAAGCTGCATGCAAATCCCCTCCCTGGCTGCCCCTCTTGCTTCTTCTCTGCTGCCAAGCCTCTCTCACCACACATGCGTCTCATCGAAAGGAGCAGGCTGCTTGCCATTCTTGGCAAGGACCTCATCCCACAAGCCTCGTTTGCTCAAAGGGGCGTGCAAATTGACCCAGAGCCTCCAGAGGAGCTGCACTCTCTCCAGCCACAAAGGCCTGCAGGCGAGTCCATGACAGCCTGCTGCATGGAGGGCTTCTATGGGAGAGTGCCATTCTTCCCTGGTGGGGGCTCTTTCTCACACTGCTTTCCGTGGGGAAACACTGTGTGTGCCAAGTGTCTCCTGGGGGCAGAAAATGTCTCCCCAGTGCCAGAGGAGCAGGGAATCCTCTTTGTACACAGAGCAATGTTCTAGGCACACCTCCCATGCTGGGAGATCCCCACTTCCCCAATGGTCCTACTGCCTCAGGAACACACTTTTAGGGAGTGTGGCTCTGACAGGCAGGGCGGCCCGAGTGAGGCATGTGGATTGCAGGCCAAAGCCACTGCACTGAGCATGGCACCTGGAAGTCCTAGCTGAAGGCTCTCTGCAGCAGGCCCAACCTGGAATGAGCCTGCAGCCTGGCCTGCAGTCCCAGGCTTGCCCTGGGCACTGCTAGGTCGGGACCCATCCCAGGCTCAGCCAGGCCTCCCTAGGGCCTGTGCTGGCCTAGGCCTCTGCCAGCCAGCAGCACATCGATGGAGCACAGTTTTTTCGAGAAGACACCAGCGTGTGGCTGTGTGTCACTTGCACTGCTCGGAAGCTGCAGGTCCAGAGGCTGTGTGTGCACCTGGCCATTGGGGCCTGAGGACAAAACACTCAGAACTCCACTTTCAAGCAGGACCCCTGCCACCATGTAGCTGCCTGCCACACCCCCTTGCTGCCTGCGCTGTCTTCACTGCTGGCAGGCCTCTGTGTGCACAGGCCAGTCGAAGCCAAGGAAACCGGGTGCTTGCTCTCCCCTAGCTAGGAATTCCTCCTACAGCACTCTGGACCAGGGGACACATGCCCCTGGACCAGCAGCCTGCAAGGAAGCTGCAGCTTAGCCATCCAGAAAGGCCTGCAGCACTTGGCAGGAAGCCTTCTGCTAAGGAAAGCTTTCCCAATCCAAAGCCTTGGAGGAGTTCATGCATGCTCGGACAAGCAGCGTTTGCCACCACAGAGCATTGGGTGCCTCAAACCTCCCCTGTGGCTTCCGAGCACCGTCCCACCCACATGCCCTTGGCATCCACTCTGTTGCCAGAAGGAGGTCCTAAGCAGGACTCTCTCACTTCTGGAGCCAGAGTGCCCCCTGCTTGGAACGTTCCTCAGGAACTCATTTGAGCGAGGCTTCTCCTCCCATGCTTGTCAGCCAGCAGATGATGCCATCGTTCCGCTGGAAAACTCTCTGCTTTGCCTTCAGCCATGGATCGCCTAGCTGAACTCTCTCTGCCTCCAGGAGAAACTGCAGTGTGCATGCAGCCTACAGAAAGGAGAGTGCCTTTTCCTGAGCACTGCTATGCTGAGGCCACTCCCTGAAGACCTCCTAGGGCCTTCTCTCCCCTAACACACTCGTGCCATTCATCCAACCCAGGGAGCAAAGATCACCCTTGGCAGGACTCAGGGTGTGGCCTGTGTGTGGTTTCATGGCTGGAGATGGGAAGGTCCTGAAGCTTAGTGCCCACTTGTGAATGGGATCTGATGGGCATAGCCGGCATTCCCTGGTTGTGCAGCAGGCGATCTGGGGCCTCCAAGCTGCATGCAAATCCCCTCCCTGGCTGCCCCTCTTGCTTCTTCTCTGCTGCCAAGCCTCTGTCACCACACATGCGTCTCATCGAAAGGAGCAGGCTGCTTGCCATTCTTGGCAAGGACCTCATCCCACAAGCCTCGTTTGCTCAAAGGGGCGTGCAAATTGACCGAGAGCCTGCAAAGGAGCTGCACTCTCTCCAGCCACAAAGGCCTGCAGGCGAGTCCATGACAGCCTGCTGCATGGAGGGCTTCTATGGGAGAGTGCCATTCTTCCCTGGTGGGGGCTCTTTCTCACACTGCTTTCCGTGGGGAAACACTGTGTGTGCCAAGTGTCTCCTGGGGGCAGAAAATGTCTCCCCAGTGCCAGAGGAGCATGGAATCCTCTTTGTACACAGAGCAATGTTCTAGGCACACCTACCATGCTGCGAGATCCCCACTTCCCCAACGGTCCAACTGCCTCAGGAACACACTTTTAGGGAGTGTGGTTCTGACAGGCAGGGCGGCCCGAGTGAGGCATGTGGATTGCAGGCCAAAGCCACTGCACTGAGCATGGCACCTGGAAGTCCTAGCTGAAGGCTCTCTGCAGCAGGCCCAACCTGGAATGAGCCTGCAGCCTGGCCTGCAGTCCCAGGCTTGCCCTGGGCACTGCTAGGTCGGGACCCATCCCAGGCTCAGCCAGGCCTCCCTAGGGCCTGTGCTGGCCTAGGCCTCCTCCAGCCAGCAGCACCTCGGTGGAGCACAGTTCTTTCGAGAAGACCCCAGCGTGTGGCTGTGTGTCACTTGCACTGCTCGGAAGCTGCAGGTCCAGAGGCTGTGTGTGCACGTGGCCATTGGGGCCTGAGGACAAAACACTCAGAACTCCACTTTCAAGCAGGACCCCTGCCACCATGTAGCTGCCTGCCACACCCCCTTGCTGCCTGCGCTGTCTTCACTGCTGACACACCTCTGTGTGCACAGGCCAGTCGAAGCCAAGGAAACCGGGTGCTTGGTCTCCCCTAGCTAGGAATTCCTCCTACAGCACTCTGGACCAGGGGACACGTGCCCCTGGACCAGCAGCCTGCAAGGAAGCTGCAGCTTAGCCATCCAGAAAGGCCTGCAGCACTTGGCAGGAAGCCTTCTGCTAAGGAAAGCTTTCCCAATCCAAAGCCTTGGAGGAGTTCATGCATGCTCAGACAAGCAGCGTTTGTCACCACAGAGCATTGGGTGCTTCAAACCTCCCCTGTGGCTTCCGAGCACCGTCCCACCCACATGCCCTTGGCATCCACTCTGTTGCCAGAAGGAGGTCCTAAGCAGGACTCTCTCACTTCTGGAGCCAGAGTGCCCCCTGCTTGGAACGTTCCTCAGGAACTCATTTGAGCGAGGCTTCTCCTCCCATGCTTGTCAGCCAGCAGATGATGCCATCGTTCCGCTGGAAAACTCTCTGCTTTGCCTTCAGCCATGGATCGCCTAGCTGAACTCTCTCTGCCTCCAGGAGAAACTGCAGTGTGCATGCAGCCTACAGAAAGGAGAGTGCCTTTTCCTGAGCACTGCTATGCTGAGGCCACTCCCTGAAGACCTCCAAGGGCCTTCTCTGCCCTAACACACTCGTGCCATTCAGCCAACCCAGGGAGCAAAGATCACCCTTGGCAGGACTCAGGGTGTGGCCTGTGTGTGGTTTCTTGGCTGGAGATGGGCAGGTCCTGAAGCTTAGTGCCCACTTGTGAATGGGATCTGATGGGCATAGCCGGCATTCCCTGGTTGTGCAGCAGGCGATCTGGGGCCTCCAAGCTGCATGCAAATCCCCTCCCTGGCTGCCCCTCTTGCTTCTTCTCTGCTGCCAAGCCTCTCTCACCACACATGCGTCTCATCGAAAGGAGCAGGCTGCTTGCCATTCTTGGCAAGGACCTCATCCCACAAGCCTCGTTTGCTCAAAGGGGCGTGCAAATTGACCCAGAGCCTCCAGAGGAGCTGCACTCTCTCCAGCCACAAAGGCCTGCAGGCGAGTCCATGACAGCCTGCTGCATGGAGGGCTTCTATGGGAGAGTGCCATTCTTCCCTGGTGGGGGCTCTTTCTCACACTGCTTTCCGTGGGGAAACACTGTGTGTGCCAAGTGTCTCCTGGGGGCAGAAAATGTCTCCCCAGTGCCAGAGGAGCAGGGAATCCTCTTTGTACACAGAGCAATGTTCTAGGCACACCTCCCATGCTGGGAGATCCCCACTTCCCCAATGGTCCTACTGCCTCAGGAACACACTTTTAGGGAGTGTGGCTCTGACAGGCAGGGCGGCCCGAGTGAGGCATGTGGATTGCAGGCCAAAGCCACTGCACTGAGCATGGCACCTGGAAGTCCTAGCTGAAGGCTCTCTGCAGCAGGCCCAACCTGGAATGAGCCTGCAGCCTGGCCTGCAGTCCCAGGCTTGCCCTGGGCACTGCTAGGTCGGGACCCATCCCAGGCTCAGCCAGGCCTCCCTAGGGCCTGTGCTGGCCTAGGCCTCTGCCAGCCAGCAGCAGATCGATGGAGCACAGTTTTTTCGAGAAGACACCAGCGTGTGGCTGTGTGTCACTTGCACTGCTCGGAAGCTGCAGGTCCAGAGGCTGTGTGTGCACGTGGCCATTGGGGCCTGAGGACAAAACACTCAGAACCCCACTTTCAAGCAGGAACCCTGCCACCATGTAGCTGCCTTCCACAAACCCTTGCTGCCTGCGCTGTCTTCACTGCTGGCACGCCTCTGTGTGCACAGGCCAGTTGAAGCCAAGTAAACCGGGTGCTTGCTCTCCCCTAGCTAGGAATTCCTCCTACAGCACTCTGGACCAGGGGACACGTGCCCCTGGACCAGCAGCCTGCAAGGAAGCTGCAGCTTAGCCATCCAGAAAGGCCTGCAGCACTTGGCAGGAAGCCTTCTGCTAAGGAAAGCTTTCCCAATCCAAAGCCTTGGAGGAGTTCATGCATGCTCGGACAAGCAGCATTTGTCACCACAGAGCATTGGGTGCCTCAAACCTCCCCTGTGGCTTCCGAGCACCGTCCCACCCACATGCCCTTGGCATCCACTCTGTTGCCAGAAGGAGGTCCTAAGCAGGACTCTCTCACTTCTGGAGCCAGAGTGCCCCCTGCTTGGAACGTTCCTCAGGAACTCATTTGAGTGAGGCTTCTCCTCCCATGCTTGTCAGCCAGCAGATGATGCCATCGTTCCGCTGGAAAACTCTCTGCTTTGCCTTCAGCCATGGATCGCCTAGCTGAACTCTCTCTGCCTCCAGGAGAAACTGCAGTGTGCATGCAGCCTACAGAAAGGAGAGTGCCTTTTCCTGAGCACTGCTATGCTGAGGCCACTCCCTGAAGACCTCCTAGGGCCTTCTCTCCCCTAACACACTCGTGCCATTCAGCCAACCCAGGGAGCAAAGATCACCCTTGGCAGGACTCAGGGTGTGGCCTGTGTGTGGTTTCTTGGCTGGAGATGGGCAGGTCCTGAAGCTTAGTGCCCACTTGTGAATGGGATCTGATGGGCATAGCCGGCATTCCCTGGTTGTGCAGCAGGCGATCTGGGGCCTCCAAGCTGCATGCAAATCCCCTCCCTGGCTGCCCCTCTTGCTTCTTCTCTGCTGCCAAGCCTCTGTCACCACACATGCGTCTCATCGAAAGGAGCAGGCTGCTTGCCATTCTTGGCAAGGACCTCATCCCACAAGCCTCGTTTGCTCAAAGGGGCGTGCAAATTGACCGAGAGCCTGCAGAGGAGCTGCACTCTCTCCAGCCATAAAGGCCTGCAGGCGAGTCCATGACAGCCTGCTGCATGGAGGGCTTCTATGGGAGAGTGCCATTCTTCCCTGGTGGGGGCTCTTTCTCACACTGCTTTCCGTGGGGAAACACTGTGTGTGCCAAGTGTCTCCTGGGGGCAGAAAATGTCTCCCCAGTGCCAGAGGAGCAGGGAATCCTCTTTGTACACAGAGCAATGTTCTAGGCACACCTCCCATGCTGGGAGATCCCCACTTCCCCAATGGCCCAACTGCCTCAGGAACACACTTTTAGGGAGTGTGGTTCTGACAGGCAGGGCGGCCCGAGTGAGGCATGTGGATTGCAGGCCAAAGCCACTGCACTGAGCATGGCACCTGGAAGTCCTAGCTGAAGGCTCTCTGCAGCAGGCCCAACCTGGAATGAGCCTGCAGCCTGGCCTGCAGTCCCAGGCTTGCCCTGGGCACTGCTAGGTCGGGACCCATCCCAGGCTCAGCCAGGCCTCCCTAGGGCCTGTGCTGGCCTAGGCCTCTGCCAGCCAGCAGCACCTCGATGGAGCACAGTTCTTTCGAGAAGACCCCAGCGTGTGGCTGTGTGTCACTTGCACTGCTCGGAAGCTGCAGGTCCAGAGGCTGTGTGTGCACGTGGCCATTGGGGCCTGAGGACAAAACACTCAGAACCCCACTTTCAAGCAGGAACCCTGCCACCATGTAGCTGCCTTCCACACCCCCTTGCTGCCTGCGCTGTCTTCACTGCTGGCACGCCTCTGTGTGCACAGGCCAGTTGAAGCCAAGTAAACCGGGTGCTTGCTCTCCCCTAGCTAGGAATTCCTCCTACAGCACTCTGGACCAGGGGACACGTGCCCCTGGACCAGCAGCCTGCAAGGAAGCTGCAGCTTAGCCATCCAGAAAGGCCTGCAGCACTTGGCAGGAAGCCTTCTGCTAAGGAAAGCTTTCCCAATCCAAAGCCTTGGAGGAGTTCATGCATGCTCGGACAAGCAGCATTTGTCACCACAGAGCATTGGGTGCCTCAAACCTCCCCTGTGGCTTCCGAGCACCGTCCCACCCACATGCCCTTGGCATCCACTCTGTTGCCAGAAGGAGGTCCTAAGCAGGACTCTCTCACTTCTGGAGCCAGAGTGCCCCCTGCTTGGAACGTTCCTCAGGAACTCATTTGAGTGAGGCTTCTCCTCCCATGCTTGTCAGCCAGCAGATGATGCCATCGTTCCGCTGGAAAACTCTCTGCTTTGCCTTCAGCCATGGATCGCCTAGCTGAACTCTCTCTGCCTCCAGGAGAAACTGCAGTGTGCATGCAGCCTACAGAAAGGAGAGTGCCTTTTCCTGAGCACTGCTATGCTGAGGCCACTCCCTGAAGACCTCCTAGGGCCTTCTCTCCCCTAACACACTCGTGCCATTCAGCCAACCCAGGGAGCAAAGATCACCCTTGGCAGGACTCAGGGTGTGGCCTGTGTGTGGTTTCTTGGCTGGAGATGGGCAGGTCCTGAAGCTTAGTGCCCACTTGTGAATGGGATCTGATGGGCATAGCCGGCATTCCCTGGTTGTGCAGCAGGCGATCTGGGGCCTCCAAGCTGCATGCAAATCCCCTCCCTGGCTGCCCCTCTTGCTTCTTCTCTGCTGCCAAGCCTCTGTCACCACACATGCGTCTCATCGAAAGGAGCAGGCTGCTTGCCATTCTTGGCAAGGACCTCATCCCACAAGCCTCGTTTGCTCAAAGGGGCGTGCAAATTGACCGAGAGCCTGCAGAGGAGCTGCACTCTCTCCAGCCATAAAGGCCTGCAGGCGAGTCCATGACAGCCTGCTGCATGGAGGGCTTCTATGGGAGAGTGCCATTCTTCCCTGGTGGGGGCTCTTTCTCACACTGCTTTCCGTGGGGAAACACTGTGTGTGCCAAGTGTCTCCTGGGGGCAGAAAATGTCTCCCCAGTGCCAGAGGAGCAGGGAATCCTCTTTGTACACAGAGCAATGTTCTAGGCACACCTCCCATGCTGGGAGATCCCCACTTCCCCAATGGCCCAACTGCCTCAGGAACACACTTTTAGGGAGTGTGGTTCTGACAGGCAGGGCGGCCCGAGTGAGGCATGTGGATTGCAGGCCAAAGCCACTGCACTGAGCATGGCACCTGGAAGTCCTAGCTGAAGGCTCTCTGCAGCAGGCCCAACCTGGAATGAGCCTGCAGCCTGGCCTGCAGTCCCAGGCTTGCCCTGGGCACTGCTAGGTCGGGACCCATCCCAGGCTCAGCCAGGCCTCCCTAGGGCCTGTGCTGGCCTAGGCCTCTGCCAGCCAGCAGCACCTCGATGGAGCACAGTTCTTTCGAGAAGACCCCAGCGTGTGGCTGTGTGTCACTTGCACTGCTCGGAAGCTGCAGGTCCAGAGGCTGTGTGTGCACGTGGCCATTGGGGCCTGAGGACAAAACACTCAGAACTCCACTTTCAAGCAGGACCCCTGCCACCATGTAGCTGCCTGCCACACCCCCTTGCTGCCTGCGCTGTCTTCACTGCTGGCAGGCCTCTGTGTGCACAGGCCAGTCGAAGCCAAGGAAACCGGGTGCTTGGTCTCCCCTAGCTAGGAATTCCTCCTACAGCACTCTGGACCAGGGGACACGTGCCCCTGGACCAGCAGCCTGCAAGGAAGCTGCAGCTTAGCCATCCAGAAAGGCCTGCAGCACTTGGCAGGAAGCCTTCTGCTAAGGAAAGCTTTCCCAATCCAAAGCCTTGGAGGAGTTCATGCATGCTCGGACAAGCAGCGTTTGTCACCACAGAGCATTGGGTGCCTCAAACCTCCCCTGTGGCTTCCGAGCACCGTCCCACCCACATGCCCTTGGCATCCACTCTGTTGCCAGAAGGAGGTCCTAAGCAGGACTCTCTCACTTCTGGAGCCAGAGTGCCCCCTGCTTGGAACGTTCCTCAGGAACTCATTTGAGCGAGGCTTCTCCTCCCATGCTTGTCAGCCAGCAGATGATGCCATCGTTCCGCTGGAAAACTCTCTGCTTTGCCTTCAGCCATGGATCGCCTAGCTGAACTCTCTCTGCCTCCAGGAGAAACTGCAGTGTGCATGCAGCCTACAGAAAGGAGAGTGCCTTTTCCTGAGCACTGCTATGCTGAGGCCACTCCCTGAAGACCTCCTAGGGCCTTCTCTCCCCTAACACACTCGTGCCATTCAGCCAACCCAGGGAGCAAAGATCACCCTTGGCAGGACTCAGGGTGTGGCCTGTGTGTGGTTTCTTGGCTGCAGATGGGCAGGTCCTGAAGCTTAGTGCCCACTTGTGAATGGGATCTGATGGGCATAGCCGGCATTCCCTGGTTGTGCAGCAGGCGATCTGGGGCCTCCAAGCTGCATGCAAATCCCCTCCCTGGCTGCCCCTCTTGCTTCTTCTCTGCTGCCAAGCCTCTCTCACCACACATGCGTCTCATCGAAAGGAGCAGGCTGCTTGCCATTCTTGGCAAGGACCTCATCCCACAAGCCTCGTTTGCTCAAAGGGGCGTGCAAATTGACCGAGAGCCTGCAGAGGAGCTGCACTCTCTCCAGCCATAAAGGCCTGCAGGCGAGTCCATGACAGCCTGCTGCATGGAGGGCTTCTATGGGAGAGTGCCATTCTTCCCTGGTGGGGGCTCTTTCTCACACTGCTTTCCGTGGGGAAACACTGTGTGTGCCAAGTGTCTCCTGGGGGCAGAAAATGTCTCCCCAGTGCCAGAGGAGCAGGGAATCCTCTTTGTACACAGAGCAATGTTCTAGGCACACCTCCCATGCTGGGAGATCCCCACTTCCCCAATGGTCCAACTGCCTCAGGAACACACTTTTAGGGAGTGTGGTTCTGACAGGCAGGGCGGCCCGAGTGAGGCATGTGGATTGCAGGCCAAAGCCACTGCACTGAGCATGGCACCTGGAAGTCCTAGCTGAAGGCTCTCTGCAGCAGGCCCAACCTGGAATGAGCCTGCAGCCTGGCCTGCAGTCCCAGGCTTGCCCTGGGCACTGCTAGGTCGGGACCCATCCCAGGCTCAGCCAGGCCTCCCTAGGGCCTGTGCTGGCCTAGGCCTCTGCCAGCCAGCAGCACATCGATGGAGCACAGTTTTTTCGAGAAGACACCAGCGTGTGGCTGTGTGTCACTTGCACTGCTCGGAAGCTGCAGGTCCAGAGGCTGTGTGTGCACGTGGCCATTGGGGCCTGAGGACAAAACACTCAGAACTCCACTTTCAAGCAGGACCCCTGCCACCATGTAGCTGCCTGCCACACCCCCTTGCTACCTGCGCTGTCTTCACTGCTGGCAGGCCTCTGTGTGCACAGGCCAGTCGAAGCCAAGGAAACCGGGTGCTTGCTCTCCCCTAGCTAGGAATTCCTCCTACAGCACTCTGGACCAGGGAACACGTGCCCCTGGACCAGCAGCCTGCAAGGAAGCTGCAGCTTAGCCATCCAGAAAGGCCTGCAGCACTTGGCAGGAAGCCTTCTGCTAAGGAAAGCTTTCCCAATCCAAAGCCTTGGAGGAGTTCATGCATGCTCGGACAAGCAGCGTTTGTCACCACGGAGCATTGGGTGCCTCAAACCTCCCCTGTGGCTTCCGAGCACCGTCCCACCCACATGCCCTTGGCATCCACTCTGTTGCCAGAAGGAGGTCCTAAGCAGGACTCTCTCACTTCTGGAGCCAGAGTGCCCCCTGCTTGGAACGTTCCTCAGGAACTCATTTGAGCGAGGCTTCTCCTCCCATGCTTGTCAGCCAGCAGATGATGCCATCGTTCCGCTGGAAAACTCTCTGCTTTGCCTTCAGCCATGGATCGCCTAGCTGAACTCTCTCTGCCTCCAGGAGAAACTGCAGTGTGCATGCAGCCTACAGAAAGGAGAGTGCCTTTTCCTGAGCACTGCTATGCTGAGGCCACTCCCTGAAGACCTCCTAGGGCCTTCTCTCCCCTAACACACTCGTGCCATTCAGCCAACCCAGGGAGCAAAGATCACCCTTGGCAGGACTCAGGGTGTGGCCTGTGTGTGGTTTCTTGGCTGGAGATGGGCAGGTCCTGAAGCTTAGTGCCCACTTGTGAATGGGATCTGATGGGCATAGCCGGCATTCCCTGGTTGTGCAGCAGGCGATCTGGGGCCTCCAAGCTGCATGCAAATCCCCTCCCTGGCTGCCCCTCTTGCTTCTTCTCTGCTGCCAAGCCTCTCTCACCACACATGCGTCTCATCGAAAGGAGCAGGCTGCTTGCCATTCTTGGCAAGGACCTCATCCCACAAGCCTCGTTTGCTCAAAGGGGCGTGCAAATTGACCGAGAGCCTGCAGAGGAGCTGCACTCTCTCCAGCCATAAAGGCCTGCAGGCGAGTCCATGACAGCCTGCTGCATGGAGGGCTTCTATGGGAGAGTGCCATTCTTCCCTGGTGGGGGCTCTTTCTCACACTGCTTTCCGTGGGGAAACACTGTGTGTGCCAAGTGTCTCCTGGGGGCAGAAAATGTCTCCCCAGTGCCAGAGGAGCAGGGAATCCTCTTTGTACACAGAGCAATGTTCTAGGCACACCTCCCATGCTGGGAGATCCCCACTTCCCCAATGGTCCAACTGCCTCAGGAACACACTTTTAGGGAGTGTGGTTCTGACAGGCAGGGCGGCCCGAGTGAGGCATGTGGATTGCAGGCCAAAGCCACTGCACTGAGCATGGCACCTGGAAGTCCTAGCTGAAGGCTCTCTGCAGCAGGCCCAACCTGGAATGAGCCTGCAGCCTGGCCTGCAGTCCCAGGCTTGCCCTGGGCACTGCTAGGTCGGGACCCATCCCAGGCTCAGCCAGGCCTCCCTAGGGCCTGTGCTGGCCTAGGCCTCTGCCAGCCAGCAGCACCTCGATGGAGCACAGTTTTTTCGAGAAGACACCAGCGTGTGGCTGTGTGTCACTTGCACTGCTCGGAAGCTGCAGGTCCAGAGGCTGTGTGTGCACGTGGCCATTGGGGCCTGAGGACAAAACACTCAAACTCCACTTTCAAGCAGGACACCTGCCACCATGTAGCTGCCTGCCACACCCCCTTGCTGCCTGCGCTGTCTTCACTGCTGGCAGGCCTCTGTGTGCACAGGCCAGTCGAAGCCAAGGAAACCGGGTGCTTGGTCTCCCCTAGCTAGGAATTCCTCCTACAGCACTCTGGACCAGGGGACACGTGCCCCTGGACCAGCAGCCTGCAAGGAAGCTGCAGCTTAGCCATCCAGAAAGGCCTGCAGCACTTGGCAGGAAGCCTTCTGCTAAGGAAAGCTTTCCCAATCCAAAGCCTTGGAGGAGTTCATGCATGCTCAGACAAGCAGTGTTTGTCACCACAGAGCATTGGGTGCCTCAAACCTCCCCTGTGGCTTCCGAGCACCGTCCCACCCACATGCCCTTGGCATCCACTCTGTTGCCAGAAGGAGGTCCTAAGCAGGACTCTCTCACTTCTGGAGCCAGAGTGCCCCCTGCTTGGAACGTTCCTCAGGAACTCATTTGAGCGAGGCTTCTCCTCCCATGCTTGTCAGCCAGCAGATGATGCCATCGTTCCGCTGGAAAACTCTCTGCTTTGCCTTCAGCCATGGATCGCCTAGCTGAACTCTCTCTGCCTCCAGGAGAAACTGCAGTGTGCATGCAGCCTACAGAAAGGAGAGTGCCTTTTCCTGAGCACTGCTATGCTGAGGCCACTCCCTGAAGACCTCCTAGGGCCTTCTCTCCCCTAACACACTCGTGCCATTCAGCCAACCCAGGGAGCAAAGATCACCCTTGGCAGGACTCAGGGTGTGGCCTGTGTGTGGTTTCTTGGCTGGAGATGGGCAGGTCCTGAAGCTTAGTGCCCACTTGTGAATGGGATCTGATGGGCATAGCCGGCATTCCCTGGTTGTGCAGCAGGCGATCTGGGGCCTCCAAGCTGCATGCAAATCCCCTCCCTGGCTGCCCCTCTTGCTTCTTCTCTGCTGCCAAGCCTCTCTCACCACACATGCGTCTCATCGAAAGGAGCAGGCTGCTTGCCATTCTTGGCAAGGACCTCATCCCACAAGCCTCGTTTGCTCAAAGGGGCGTGCAAATTGACCGAGAGCCTGCAGAGGAGCTGCACTCTCTCCAGCCATAAAGGCCTGCAGGCGAGTCCATGACAGCCTGCTGCATGGAGGGCTTCTATGGGAGAGTGCCATTCTTCCCTGGTGGGGGCTCTTTCTCACACTGCTTTCCGTGGGGAAACACTGTGTGTGCCAAGTGTCTCCTGGGGGCAGAAAATGTCTCCCCAGTGCCAGAGGAGCAGGGAATCCTCTTTGTACACAGAGCAATGTTCTAGGCACACCTCCCATGCTGGGAGATCCCCACTTCCCCAATGGTCCAACTGCCTCAGGAACACACTTTTAGGGAGTGTGGTTCTGACAGGCAGGGCGGCCCGAGTGAGGCATGTGGATTGCAGGCCAAAGCCACTGCACTGAGCATGGCACCTGGAAGTCCTAGCTGAAGGCTCTCTGCAGCAGGCCCAACCTGGAATGAGCCTGCAGCCTGGCCTGCAGTCCCAGGCTTGCCCTGGGCACTGCTAGGTCGGGACCCATCCCAGGCTCAGCCAGGCCTCCCTAGGGCCTGTGCTGGCCTAGGCCTCTGCCAGCCAGCAGCACCTCGATGGAGCACAGTTTTTTCGAGAAGACACCAGCGTGTGGCTGTGTGTCACTTGCACTGCTCGGAAGCTGCAGGTCCAGAGGCTGTGTGTGCACGTGGCCATTGGGGCCTGAGGACAAAACACTCAAACTCCACTTTCAAGCAGGACACCTGCCACCATGTAGCTGCCTGCCACACCCCCTTGCTGCCTGCGCTGTCTTCACTGCTGGCAGGCCTCTGTGTGCACAGGCCAGTCGAAGCCAAGGAAACCGGGTGCTTGGTCTCCCCTAGCTAGGAATTCCTCCTACAGCACTCTGGACCAGGGGACACGTGCCCCTGGACCAGCAGCCTGCAAGGAAGCTGCAGCTTAGCCATCCAGAAAGGCCTGCAGCACTTGGCAGGAAGCCTTCTGCTAAGGAAAGCTTTCCCAATCCAAAGCCTTGGAGGAGTTCATGCATGCTCAGACAAGCAGTGTTTGTCACCACAGAGCATTGGGTGCCTCAAACCTCCCCTGTGGCTTCCGAGCACCGTCCCACCCACATGCCCTTGGCATCCACTCTGTTGCCAGAAGGAGGTCCTAAGCAGGACTCTCTCACTTCTGGAGCCAGAGTGCCCCCTGCTTGGAACGTTCCTCAGGAACTCATTTGAGCGAGGCTTCTCCTCCCATGCTTGTCAGCCAGCAGATGATGCCATCGTTCCGCTGGAAAACTCTCTGCTTTGCCTTCAGCCATGGATCGCCTAGCTGAACTCTCTCTGCCTCCAGGAGAAACTGCAGTGTGCATGCAGCCTACAGAAAGGAGAGTGCCTTTTCCTGAGCACTGCTATGCTGAGGCCACTCCCTGAAGACCTCCTAGGGCCTTCTCTCCCCTAACACACTCGTGCCATTCAGCCAACCCAGGGAGCAAAGATCACCCTTGGCAGGACTCAGGGTGTGGCCTGTGTGTGGTTTCTTGGCTGGAGATGGGCAGGTCCTGAAGCTTAGTGCCCACTTGTGAATGGGATCTGATGGGCATAGCCGGCATTCCCTGGTTGTGCAGCAGGCGATCTGGGGCCTCCAAGCTGCATGCAAATCCCCTCCCTGGCTGCCCCTCTTGCTTCTTCTCTGCTGCCAAGCCTCTCTCACCACACATGCGTCTCATCGAAAGGAGCAGGCTGCTTGCCATTCTTGGCAAGGACCTCATCCCACAAGCCTCGTTTGCTCAAAGGGGCGTGCAAATTGACCGAGAGCCTGCAGAGGAGCTGCACTCTCTCCAGCCATAAAGGCCTGCAGGCGAGTCCATGACAGCCTGCTGCATGGAGGTCTTCTATGGGAGAGTGCCATGCTTCCCTGGTGGGGGCTCTTTCTCACACTGCTTTCCGTGGGGAAACACTGTGTGTGCCAAGTGTCTCCTGGGGGCAGAAAATGTCTCCCCAGTGCCAGAGGAGCAGGGAATCCTCTTTGTACACAGAGCAATGTTCTAGGCACACCTCCCATGCTGGGAGATCCCCACTTCCCCAACGGTCCAACTGCCTCAGGAACACACTTTTAGGGAGTGTGGTTCTGACAGGCAGGGCGGCCCGAGTGAGGCATGTGGATTGCAGGCCAAAGCCACTGCACTGAGCATGGCACCTGGAAGTCCTAGCTGAAGGCTCTCTGCAGCAGGCCCAACCTGGAATGAGCCTGCAGCCTGGCCTGCAGTCCCAGGCTTGCCCTGGGCACTGCTAGGTCGGGACCCATCCCAGGCTCAGCCAGGCCTCCCTAGGGCCTGTGCTGGCCTAGGCCTCTGCCAGCCAGCAGCACCTCGATGGAGCACAGTTCTTTCGAGAAGACCCCAGCGTGTGGCTGTGTGTCACTTGCACTGCTCGGAAGCTGCAGGTCCAGAGGCTGTGTGTGCACGTGGCCATTGGGGCCTGAGGACAAAACACTCAGAACTCCACTTTCAAGCAGGACCCCTGCCACCATGTAGCTGCCTGCCACACCCCCTTGCTGCCTGCGCTGTCTTCACTGCTGGCAGGCCTCTGTGTGCACAGGCCAGTCGAAGCCAAGGAAACCGGGTGCTTGGTCTCCCCTAGCTAGGAATTCCTCCTACAGCACTCTGGACCAGGGGACACGTGCCCCTGGACCAGCAGCCTGCAAGGAAGCTGCAGCTTAGCCATCCAGAAAGGCCTGCAGCACTTGGCAGGAAGCCTTCTGCTAAGGAAAGCTTTCCCAATCCAAAGCCTTGGAGGAGTTCATGCATGCTCGGACAAGCAGCGTTTGTCACCACAGAGCATTGGGTGCCTCAAACCTCCCCTGTGGCTTCCGAGCACCGTCCCACCCACATGCCCTTGGCATCCACTCTGTTGCCAGAAGGAGGTCCTAAGCAGGACTCTCTCACTTCTGGAGCCAGAGTGCCCCCTGCTTGGAACGTTCCTCAGGAACTCATTTGAGCGAGGCTTCTCCTCCCATGCTTGTCAGCCAGCAGATGATGCCATCGTTCCGCTGGAAAACTCTCTGCTTTGCCTTCAGCCATGGATCGCCTAGCTGAACTCTCTCTGCCTCCAGGAGAAACTGCAGTGTGCATGCAGCCTACAGAAAGGAGAGTGCCTTTTCCTGAGCACTGCTATGCTGAGGCCACTCCCTGAAGACCTCCTAGGGCCTTCTCTCCCCTAACACACTCGTGCCATTCAGCCAACCCAGGGAGCAAAGATCACCCTTGGCAGGACTCAGGGTGTGGCCTGTGTGTGGTTTCTTGGCTGGAGATGGGCAGGTCCTGAAGCTTAGTGCCCACTTGTGAATGGGATCTGATGGGCATAGCCGGCATTCCCTGGTTGTGCAGCAGGCGATCTGGGGCCTCCAAGCTGCATGCAAATCCCCTCCCTGGCTGCCCCTCTTGCTTCTTCTCTGCTGCCAAGCCTCTCTCACCACACATGCGTCTCATCGAAAGGAGCAGGCTGCTTGCCATTCTTGGCAAGGACCTCATCCCACAAGCCTCGTTTGCTCAAAGGGGCGTGCAAATTGACCGAGAGCCTGCAGAGGAGCTGCACTCTCTCCAGCCATAAAGGCCTGCAGGCGAGTCCATGACAGCCTGCTGCATGGAGGTCTTCTATGGGAGAGTGCCATGCTTCCCTGGTGGGGGCTCTTTCTCACACTGCTTTCCGTGGGGAAACACTGTGTGTGCCAAGTGTCTCCTGGGGGCAGAAAATGTCTCCCCAGTGCCAGAGGAGCAGGGAATCCTCTTTGTACACAGAGCAATGTTCTAGGCACACCTCCCATGCTGGGAGATCCCCACTTCCCCAACGGTCCAACTGCCTCAGGAACACACTTTTAGGGAGTGTGGTTCTGACAGGCAGGGCGGCCCGAGTGAGGCATGTGGATTGCAGGCCAAAGCCACTGCACTGAGCATGGCACCTGGAAGTCCTAGCTGAAGGCTCTCTGCAGCAGGCCCAACCTGGAATGAGCCTGCAGCCTGGCCTGCAGTCCCAGGCTTGCCCTGGGCACTGCTAGGTCGGGACCCATCCCAGGCTCAGCCAGGCCTCCCTAGGGCCTGTGCTGGCCTAGGCCTCTGCCAGCCAGCAGCACCTCGATGGAGCACAGTTCTTTCGAGAAGACCCCAGCGTGTGGCTGTGTGTCACTTGCACTGCTCGGAAGCTGCAGGTCCAGAGGCTGTGTGTGCACGTGGCCATTGGGGCCTGAGGACAAAACACTCAGAACTCCACTTTCAAGCAGGACCCCTGCCACCATGTAGCTGCCTGCCACACCCCCTTGCTGCCTGCGCTGTCTTCACTGCTGGCAGGCCTCTGTGTGCACAGGCCAGTCGAAGCCAAGGAAACCGGGTGCTTGGTCTCCCCTAGCTAGGAATTCCTCCTACAGCACTCTGGACCAGGGGACACGTGCCCCTGGACCAGCAGCCTGCAAGGAAGCTGCAGCTTAGCCATCCAGAAAGGCCTGCAGCACTTGGCAGGAAGCCTTCTGCTAAGGAAAGCTTTCCCAATCCAAAGCCTTGGAGGAGTTCATGCATGCTCGGACAAGCAGCGTTTGTCACCACAGAGCATTGGGTGCCTCAAACCTCCCCTGTGGCTTCCGAGCACCGTCCCACCCACATGCCCTTGGCATCCACTCTGTTGCCAGAAGGAGGTCCTAAGCAGGACTCTCTCACTTCTGGAGCCAGAGTGCCCCCTGCTTGGAACGTTCCTCAGGAACTCATTTGAGCGAGGCTTCTCCTCCCATGCTTGTCAGCCAGCAGATGATGCCATCGTTCCGCTGGAAAACTCTCTGCTTTGCCTTCAGCCATGGATCGCCTAGCTGAACTCTCTCTGCCTCCAGGAGAAACTGCAGTGTGCATGCAGCCTACAGAAAGGAGAGTGCCTTTTCCTGAGCACTGCTATGCTGAGGCCACTCCCTGAAGACCTCCAAGGGCCTTCTCTCCCCTAACACACTCGTGCCATTCAGCCAACCCAGGGAGCAAAGATCACCCTTGGCAGGACTCAGGGTGTGGCCTGTGTGTGGTTTCTTGGCTGGAGATGGGCAGGTCCTGAAGCTTAGTGCCCACTTGTGAATGGGATCTGATGGGCATAGCCGGCATTCCCTGGTTGTGCAGCAGGCGATCTGGGGCCTCCAAGCTGCATGCAAATCCCCTCCCTGGCTGCCCCTCTTGCTTCTTCTCTGCTGCCAAGCCTCTCTCACCACACATGCGTCTCATCGAAAGGAGCAGGCTGCTTGCCATTCTTGGCAAGGACCTCATCCCACAAGCCTCGTTTGCTCAAAGGGGCGTGCAAATTGACCCAGAGCCTGCAGAGGAGCTGCACTCTCTCCAGCCACAAAGGCCTGCAGGCGAGTCCATGACAGCCTGCTGCATGGAGGGCTTCTATGGGAGAGTGCCATTCTTCCCTGGTGGGGGCTCTTTCTCACACTGCTTTCCGTGGGGAAACACTGTGTGTGCCAAGTGTCTCCTGGGGGCAGAAAATGTCTCCCCAGTGCCAGAGGAGCAGGGAACCCTCTTTGTACACAGAGCAATGTTCTAGGCACACCTCCCATGCTGGGAGATCCCCACTTCCCCAACGGTCCAACTGCCTCAGGAACACACTTTTAGGGAGTGTGGTTCTGACAGGCAGGGCGGCCCGAGTGAGGCATGTGGATTGCAGGCCAAAGCCACTGCACTGAGCATGGCACCTGGAAGTCCTAGCTGAAGGCTCTCTGCAGCAGGCCCAACCTGGAATGAGCCTGCAGCCTGGCCTGCAGTCCCAGGCTTGCCCTGGGCACTGCTAGGTCGGGACCCATCCCAGGCTCAGCCAGGCCTCCCTAGGGCCTGTGCTGGCCTAGGCCTCTGCCAGCCAGCAGCACCTCGATGGAGCACAGTTCTTTCGAGAAGACCCCAGCGTGTGGCTGTGTGTCACTTGCACTGCTCGGAAGCTGCAGGTCCAGAGGCTGTGTGTGCACATGGCCATTGGGGCCTGAGGACAAAACACTCAGAACCCCACTTTCAAGCAGGACCCCTGCCACCATGTAGCTGCCTGCCACACCCCCTTGCTGCCTGTGCTGTCTTCACTGCTGGCACGCCTCTGTGTGCACAGGCCAGTCGAAGCCAAGGAAACCGGGTGCTTGGTCTCCCCTAGCTAGGAATTCCTCCTACAGCACTCTGGACCAGGGGACACGTGCCCCTGGACCAGCAGCCTGCAAGGAAGCTGCAGCTTAGCCATCCAGAAAGGCCTGCAGCACTTGGCAGGAAGCCTTCTGCTAAGGAAAGCTTTCCCACTCCAAAGCCTTGGAGGAGTTCATGCATGCTCGGACAAGCAGCGTTTGTCACCACAGAGCATTGGGTGCCTCAAACCTCCCGTGTGGCTTCCGAGCACCGTCCCACCCACATGCCCTTGGCATCCACTCTGTTGCCAGAAGGAGGTCCTAAGCAGGACTCTCTCACTTCTGGAGCCAGAGTGCCCCCTGCTTGGAACGTTCCTCAGGAACTCATTTGAGCGAGGCTTCTCCTCCCATGCTTGTCAGCCAGCAGATGATGCCATCGTTCCGCTGGAAAACTCTCTGCTTTGCCTTCAGCCATGGATCGCCTAGCTGAACTCTCTCTGCCTCCAGGAGAAACTGCAGTGTGCATGCAGCCTACAGAAAGGAGAGTGCCTTTTCCTGAGCACTGCTATGCTGAGGCCACTCCCTGAAGACCTCCAAGGGCCTTCTCTCCCCTAACACACTCGTGCCATTCAGCCAACCCAGGGAGCAAAGATCACCCTTGGCAGGACTCAGGGTGTGGCCTGTGTGTGGTTTCTTGGCTGGAGATGGGCAGGTCCTGAAGCTTAGTGCCCACTTGTGAATGGGATCTGATGGGCATAGCCGGCATTCCCTGGTTGTGCAGCAGGCGATCTGGGGCCTCCAAGCTGCATGCAAATCCCCTCCCTGGCTGCCCCTCTTGCTTCTTCTCTGCTGCCAAGCCTCTCTCACCACACATGCGTCTCATCGAAAGGAGCAGGCTGCTTGCCATTCTTGGCAAGGACCTCATCCCACAAGCCTCGTTTGCTCAAAGGGGCGTGCAAATTGACCCAGAGCCTCCAGAGGAGCTGCACTCTCTCCAGCCACAAAGGCCTGCAGGCGAGTCCATGACAGCCTGCTGCATGGAGGGCTTCTATGGGAGAGTGCCATGCTTCCCTGGTGGGGGCTCTTTCTCACACTGCTTTCCGTGGGGAAACACTGTGTGTGCCAAGTGTCTCCTGGGGGCAGAAAATGTCTCCCCAGTGCCAGAGGAGCAGGGAATCCTCTTTGTACACAGAGCAATGTTCTAGGCACACCTCCCATGCTGGGAGATCCCCACTTCCCCAATGGTCCTACTGCCTCAGGAACACACTTTTAGGGAGTGTGGCTCTGACAGGCAGGGCGGCCCGAGTGAGGCATGTGGATTGCAGGCCAAAGCCACTGCACTGAGCATGGCACCTGGAAGTCCTAGCTGAAGGCTCTCTGCAGCAGGCCCAACCTGGAATGAGCCTGCAGCCTGGCCTGCAGTCCCAGGCTTGCCCTGGGCACTGCTAGGTCGGGACCCATCCCAGGCTCAGCCAGGCCTCCCTAGGGCCTGTGCTGGCCTAGGCCTCTGCCAGCCAGCAGCACCTCGATGGAGCACAGTTCTTTCGAGAAGACCCCAGCGTGTGGCTGTGTGTCACTTGCACTGCTCGGAAGCTGCAGGTCCAGAGGCTGTGTGTGCACGTGGCCATTGGGGCCTGAGGACAAAACACTCAGAACCCCACTTTCAAGCAAGACCCCTGCCACCATGTAGCTGCCTGCCACACCCCCTTGCTGCCTGCGCTGTCTCCACTGCTGGCACGCCTCTGTGTGCACAGGCCAGTCGAAGCCAAGGAAACCGGGTGCTTGGTCTCCCCTAGCTAGGAATTCCTCCTACAGCACTCTGGACCAGGGGACACGTGCCCCTGGACCAGCAGCCTGCAAGGAAGCTGCAGCTTAGCCATCCAGAAAGGCCTGCAGCACTTGGCAGGAAGCCTTCTGCTAAGGAAAGCTTTCCCAATCCAAAGCCTTGGAGGAGTTCATGCATGCTCGGACAAGCAGCGTTTGTCACCACAGAGCATTGGGTGCCTCAAACCTCCCCTGTGGCTTCCGAGCACCGTCCCACCCACATGCCCTTGGCATCCACTCTGTTGCCAGAAGGAGGTCCTAAGCAGGACTCTCTCACTTCTGGAGCCAGAGTGCCCCCTGCTTGGAACGTTCCTCAGGAACTCATTTGAGCGAGGCTTCTCCTCCCATGCTTGTCAGCCAGCAGATGATGCCATCGTTCCGCTGGAAAACTCTCTGCTTTGCCTTCAGCCATGGATCGCCTAGCTGAACTCTCTCTGCCTCCAGGAGAAACTGCAGTGTGCATGCAGCCTACAGAAAGGAGAGTGCCTTTTCCTGAGCACTGCTATGCTGAGGCCACTCCCTGAAGACCTCCAAGGGCCTTCTCTCCCCTAACACACTCGTGCCATTCAGCCAACCCAGGGAGCAAAGATCACCCTTGGCAGGACTCAGGGTGTGGCCTGTGTGTGGTTTCTTGGCTGGAGATGGGCAGGTCCTGAAGCTTAGTGCCCACTTGTGAATGGGATCTGATGGGCATAGCCGGCATTCCCTGGTTGTGCAGCAGGCGATCTGGGGCCTCCAAGCTGCATGCAAATCCCCTCCCTGGCTGCCCCTCTTGCTTCTTCTCTGCTGCCAAGCCTCTCTCACCACACATGCGTCTCATCGAAAGGAGCAGGCTGCTTGCCATTCTTGGCAAGGACCTCATCCCACAAGCCTCGTTTGCTCAAAGGGGCGTGCAAATTGACCCAGAGCCTCCAGAGGAGCTGCACTCTCTCCAGCCACAAAGGCCTGCAGGCGAGTCCATGACAGCCTGCTGCATGGAGGGCTTCTATGGGAGAGTGCCATTCTTCCCTGGTGGGGGCTCTTTCTCACACTGCTTTCCGTGGGGAAACACTGTGTGTGCCAAGTGTCTCCTGGGGGCAGAAAATGTCTCCCCAGTGCCAGAGGAGCAGGGAATCCTCTTTGTACACAGAGCAATGTTCTAGGCACACCTCCCATGCTGGGAGATCCCCACTTCCCCAACGGTCCAACTGCCTCAGGAACACACTTTTAGGGAGTGTGGTTCTGACAGGCAGGGCGGCCCAAGTGAGGCATGTGAATTGCAGGCCAAAGCCACTGCACTGAGCATGGCACCTGGAAGTCCTAGCTGAAGGCTCTCTGCAGCAGGCCCAACCTGGAATGAGCCTGCAGCCTGGCCTGCAGTACCAGGCTTGCCCTGGGCACTGCTAGGTCGGGACCCATCCCAGGCTCAGCCAGGCCTCCCTAGGGCCTGTGCTGGCCTAGGCCTCTGCCAGCCAGCAGCACCTCGATGGAGCACAGTTCTTTCGAGAAGACCCCAGCGTGTGGCTGTGTGTCACTTGCACTGCTCGGAAGCTGCAGGTCCAGAGGCTGTGTGTGCACATGGCCATTGGGGCCTGAGGACAAAACACTCAGAACCCCACTTTCAAGCAGGACCCCTGCCACCATGTAGCTGCCTGCCACACCCCCTTGCTGCCTGTGCTGTCTTCACTGCTGGCACGCCTCTGTGTGCACAGGCCAGTCGAAGCCAAGGAAACCGGGTGCTTGGTCTCCCCTAGCTAGGAATTCCTCCTACAGCACTCTGGACCAGGGGACACGTGCCCCTGGACCAGCAGCCTGCAAGGAAGCTGCAGCTTAGCCATCCAGAAAGGCCTGCAGCACTTGGCAGGAAGCCTTCTGCTAAGGAAAGCTTTCCCACTCCAAAGCCTTGGAGGAGTTCATGCATGCTCGGACAAGCAGCGTTTGTCACCACAGAGCATTGGGTGCCTCAAACCTCCCCTGTGGCTTCCGAGCACCGTCCCACCCACATGCCCTTGGCATCCACTCTGTTGCCAGAAGGAGGTCCTAAGCAGGACTCTCTCACTTCTGGAGCCAGAGTGCCCCCTGCTTGGAACGTTCCTCAGGAACTCATTTGAGCGAGGCTTCTCCTCCCATGCTTGTCAGCCAGCAGATGATGCCATCGTTCCGCTGGAAAACTCTCTGCTTTGCCTTCAGCCATGGATCGCCTAGCTGAACTCTCTCTGCCTCCAGGAGAAACTGCAGTGTGCATGCAGCCTACAGAAAGGAGAGTGCCTTTTCCTGAGCACTGCTATGCTGAGGCCACTCCCTGAAGACCTCCAAGGGCCTTCTCTCCCCTAACACACTCGTGCCATTCAGCCAACCCAGGGAGCAAAGATCACCCTTGGCAGGACTCAGGGTGTGGCCTGTGTGTGGTTTCTTGGCTGGAGATGGGCAGGTCCTGAAGCTTAGTGCCCACTTGTGAATGGGATCTGATGGGCATAGCCGGCATTCCCTGGTTGTGCAGCAGGCGATCTGGGGCCTCCAAGCTGCATGCAAATCCCCTCCCTGGCTGCCCCTCTTGCTTCTTCTCTGCTGCCAAGCCTCTCTCACCACACATGCGTCTCATCGAAAGGAGCTGGCTGCTTGCCATTCTTGGCAAGGGCCTCATCCCACAAGCCTCGTTTGCTCAAAGGGGCGTGCAAATTGACCCAGAGCCTCCAGAGGAGCTGCACTCTCTCCAGCCACAAAGGCCTGCAGGCGAGTCCATGACAGCCTGCTGCATGGAGGGCTTCTATGGGAGAGTGCCATTCTTCCCTGGTGGGGGCTCTTTCTCACACTGCTTTCCGTGGGGAAACACTGTGTGTGCCAAGTGTCTCCTGGGGGCAGAAAATGTCTCCCCAGTGCCAGAGGAGCAGGGAATCCTCTTTGTACACAGAGCAATGTTCTAGGCACACCTCCCATGCTGGGAGATCCCCACTTCCCCAATGGTCCTACTGCCTCAGGAACACACTTTTAGGGAGTGTGGCTCTGACAGGCAGGGCGGCCCGAGTGAGGCATGTGGATTGCAGGCCAAAGCCACTGCACTGAGCATGGCACCTGGAAGTCCTAGCTGAAGGCTCTCTGCAGCAGGCCCAACCTGGAATGAGCCTGCAGCCTGGCCTGCAGTCCCAGGCTTGCCCTGGGCACTGCTAGGTCGGGACCCATCCCAGGCTCAGCCAGGCCTCCCTAGGGCCTGTGCTGGCCTAGGCCTCTGCCAGCCAGCAGCACCTCGATGGAGCACAGTTCTTTCGAGAAGACCCCAGCGTGTGGCTGTGTGTCACTTGCACTGCTCGGAAGCTGCAGGTCCAGAGGCTGTGTGTGCACGTGGCCATTGGGGCCTGAGGACAAAACACTCAGAACCCCACTTTCAAGCAAGACCCCTGCCACCATGTAGCTGCCTGCCACACCCCCTTGCTGCCTGCGCTGTCTCCACTGCTGGCACGCCTCTGTGTGCACAGGCCAGTCGAAGCCAAGGAAACCGGGTGCTTGGTCTCCCCTAGCTAGGAATTCCTCCTACAGCACTCTGGACCAGGGGACACGTGCCCCTGGACCAGCAGCCTGCAAGGAAGCTGCAGCTTAGCCATCCAGAAAGGCCTGCAGCACTTGGCAGGAAGCCTTCTGCTAAGGAAAGCTTTCCCAATCCAAAGCCTTGGAGGAGTTCATGCATGCTCGGACAAGCAGCGTTTGTCACCACAGAGCATTGGGTGCCTCAAACCTCCCCTGTGGCTTCCGAGCACCGTCCCACCCACATGCCCTTGGCATCCACTCTGTTGCCAGAAGGAGGTCCTAAGCAGGACTCTCTCACTTCTGGAGCCAGAGTGCCCCCTGCTTGGAACGTTCCTCAGGAACTCATTTGAGCGAGGCTTCTCCTCCCATGCTTGTCAGCCAGCAGATGATGCCATCGTTCCGCTGGAAAACTCT
>NW_026648538.1:0-44505 GCF_030028045.1 Hippopotamus amphibius kiboko | reverse complement strand
TTAAGACACATGGTGAGGTAACAATCACATGAGTGTTGTGACAGTTGTGATGTGACACACATAAGCAATGTGTGACAGGTGTGTGATGACAACCACATGCTGGTTGTGACCATGTGAGGTGACACAAGTGGGTTGTACCTGATGAGATATGACACTCTCACATGTGATGCGACAGATATGATGTGACACTCTGGAAGGCATTTGACACATGTGATGTGACACTCACACTCAGGGTATGACAGATGTCAGATGACACACCCACATGGGCTGAGACAGAAGTGACGTGATAATCATAAGTGTGATGGGATAGATACGATATAATGCTTTCATGTTATGACACATGTGAGGTAACGGCCACATGGGTGTGGTGACAGTTGTGATATGACACTGATAAGAGGCTTGTGACAGATGTGTGGTGACAATCATATGCCAGTGGTGAACACATGAGGTGACAAATGGGTGGTGATGGATGTGACGTGACAGTCCCATATGTGATGTGACAGGGAAACATGACACTTTGTAAGGCACCTGACAAATGGGAGGTGACAAACACACTCTGGGTGTGACAGATGCCAGGTGACACTGCCACATGTGTTGAGACAGAAATGATGCGAGAGTCACAGGCACGATGTGACAGATATGATGTGACACGTGCATTCTGACATAGGAGAAGTGACAGTCACATGGGTGTTATAACAGTTTTGATGTAACACACAGAAGTATGTGTGACAGATGTGTGGTGACAATCATATGCCAATTGTGACAATGGGAGGTGACACACAACTGGGTTGGATCTGATGTGATGTGACAATCACATGTGCAATGTGACAGGTATGATGTGACAGTTGTGCGTGAAGACACATGTGAGGTGACAGTCACTTGAGCATTGTGACAGTTGTGATGTGAGACTCATAAGTGGCTTGTGACCAGTGTGTGGTGACAATCATATGCAGATTGTGACCATCTGAGATCACATACATATGGGTTTTGACTGATGTGATGTGACATGCACATGTCAGATGTGACAGGGATGATGTGACACTCCCAGAAGACGTGTGACAAGTGTGAGGTGACAATCACACTGTGGGTGTGACAGATATCAGGTGACACTGCCACGTGTGTTGAGACAGAAATGATGTGATGATCACAGGCATGATATGAGAGATATGATGTGACACTTGCATATTATAACACAGATGAGGTGACCATCACATGGGCATTGTAACAGATTTGACGTGACCCACATAAGCATGTGTGACAGATGTGTGGTGACAATAACATGTGGGTTGTGACCATGTGAGGTGACACACAAGTGGGTTGTGCCTCATGTGATATTTCACTCCCATGTGTAATGTGACAGATATGATGTGACACTCCATAACACATGTGACAAATGTGAGGTGACAATCACACTCGAGGTGTGACATATGTCAGGTGACACTGCCACATGTGTTGAAGTAGAAATGGTGTGACCAATAACAGGCACAATGTGACTGACATTTTTGGATAATTGCATGTTATGACACACATGAGGTGACAATCACTCAGGCATTATGACAGGTGTGATGTGACAATCATAAGAGGCTTGTGACAGATGTGTGGTGACAATCACATGCCAATTGTGACAGGGTGAGCTGATACACACGTGGGTTGTGCCTGAAGTTATGTGACATTCTCATGTGTAATGACATATACTGTGTGATACTCTGTAATGCATGTGACAAATGTGAGGTGACAATCACAGTCTTGGTGTGACAGATGTCATGTGACACTGCCATGTGTGTTGAGACAGAAATGGCATGACAGTCACAGGTTCAATGTGACAGATATGATGTGACACTTGCCCATTATGACACTGGTGAGGTGACAATCACAGGGGGTTGTGAAAGTTGTGATGTGACACACATAATCAGTGTGTGACAGGTATGTTTTGGCAACCACATGTAGGTTGTGACCATGTGAGATGACACACAAGTGGGTTGTGCCTGCTGTGATGTGATACTCTCATGTGTGATGACAGATATGATGTAACACTTCATCAAGCATGTGGCAAATGTGAGTCAACAATCACACTCTGGGTGTGACAGATGTCAGATGACACTGCCATATTTGCTGAGACAGAAATGATGTGACAGTCACAGGCATGATGTGAAAAATAGGATGTGACACTACATAAAGCATGTCACAAATGTGAGGTGATAATGACACTTTGGATGTGACAGATATCACAACTGCCATGTGTGTTGAGACAGAAATGATATGACAATAACAGGCATGTGACTGATATGTAGTGGCACTTGCACATTATGACACATGAGAAGACAATCACAAGGACCTTGTGACAGGTGTGATGTGACAATCATAAGTGGTTTGTGCCAGTTGTGGGTTGACAATCACTCGATGGTTGTGATAATGTGAATTGTGGAAAAACAGGTTTGTGATATAGACTTTGACATGCACATGTGTGATGTGACAGATATGCGACTCTCTCTAAGGCATGTGTCAAATATGAGGTGACGATCACACTCTGGGTGTAACAGATGTCAGGGGAATCTGCCACATGTGTTGAGACAGAAATGAGGTCACAGGTGCAATGTGACAGATATGATGTGACAGTTGTGCATGATGACACAGAGGAGGTGACAATCACAAGGGCACAGTGTGTGTTGAGGCAGAAATGCTGTGACAATAACAGACATGATGTGACTGATATGTTATGGCACTTGCGTGTTACAACACAGGTGATGTGACAATCACATGGGCCTTGTAACAGTTTTGATGTGACACACATAAGCATGTGTGACACATGTGTGGTGATCACGTGAGGTGACACACAAATGGCTTGTGCTTGATGTGATATGACTCTCATGTGTGATGACAGGTATGATGCGATGCTCTGTAAAGCAAGTGACAATGTGAGGTGACACACAAGTTGATTGGAACTGATCTGATGTGACACACACATGTGTGATATGAGAGGTATGATGTGACACCCCTGCATGGCATGTGACTTATATGAGGTGACAATCACTCTCTGGGTGTGACACATGTCAGGAGACACTCTCATGCGTGTTGAGACAGATGTGATATGACAATCACAGGTGCAATGCGACACATATGATGGGGCATTTGCATGTTAAGATACATGTGGGATGACAACCACAGAAGCGTTGTGACAGTTGTGATGTGACAGTCATAAATGGCTTGGGACAAATGAGTGGTGACAATCGTATGCTGATTGTGACCTTCTGAGTTGACATGCATGTGGGTTGTGATGGACATGATGTGACATGCACATGTGAAGTGACAGGTATGCTGTAATGCTTCTGGAAGTCTTCTGACAAATTGAGGTCACAATAACACTCTGAGTGTGACAGGTATCAGGTGACAATGCCACATGTGTTGAGACAGAAATGATATGAGAGCCACAGGCATGATGTGATAGCTATGATGTGACACTTGCCTCTTAAGACACATGGTGAGGTAACAATCACATGAGTGTTGTGACAGTTGTGATGTGACACACATAAGCAATGTGTGACAGGTGTGTGATGACAACCACATGCTGGTTGTGACCATGTGAGGTGACACAAGTGGGTTGTACCTGATGAGATATGACACTCTCACATGTGATGCGACAGATATGATGTGACACTCTGGAAGGCATTTGACACATGTGATGTGACACTCACACTCAGGGTATGACAGATGTCAGATGACACACCCACATGGGCTGAGACAGAAGTGACGTGATAATCATAAGTGTGATGGGATAGATACGATATAATGCTTTCATGTTATGACACATGTGAGGTAACGGCCACATGGGTGTGGTGACAGTTGTGATATGACACTGATAAGAGGCTTGTGACAGATGTGTGGTGACAATCATATGCCAGTGGTGAACACATGAGGTGACAAATGGGTGGTGATGGATGTGACGTGACAGTCCCATATGTGATGTGACAGGGAAACATGACACTTTGTAAGGCACCTGACAAATGGGAGGTGACAAACACACTCTGGGTGTGACAGATGCCAGGTGACACTGCCACATGTGTTGAGACAGAAATGATGCGAGAGTCACAGGCACAATGTGACAGATATGATGTGACACGTGCATTCTGACATAGGAGAAGTGACAGTCACATGGGTGTTATAACAGTTTTGATGTAACACACAGAAGTATGTGTGACAGATGTGTGGTGACAATCATATGCCAATTGTGACAATGGGAGGTGACACACAACTGGGTTGGATCTGATGTGATGTGACAATCACATGTGCAATGTGACAGGTATGATGTGACAGTTGTGCGTGAAGACACATGTGAGGTGACAGTCACTTGAGCATTGTGACAGTTGTGATGTGAGACTCATAAGTGGCTTGTGACCAGTGTGTGGTGACAATCATATGCAGATTGTGACCATCTGAGATCACATACATATGGGTTTTGACTGATGTGATGTGACATGCACATGTCAGATGTGACAGGGATGATGTGACACTCCCAGAAGACGTGTGACAAGTGTGAGGTGACAATCACACTGTGGGTGTGACAGATATCAGGTGACACTGCCACGTGTGTTGAGACAGAAATGATGTGATGATCACAGGCATGATATGAGAGATATGATGTGACACTTGCATATTATAACACAGATGAGGTGACAATCACATGGGCATTGTAACAGATTTGACGTGACCCACATAAGCATGTGTGACAGATGTGTGGTGACAATAACATGTGGGTTGTGACCATGTGAGGTGACACACAAGTGGGTTGTGCCTCATGTGATATTTCACTCCCATGTGTAATGTGACAGATATGATGTGACACTCCATAACACATGTGACAAATGTGAGGTGACAATCACACTCGAGGTGTGACATATGTCAGGTGACACTGCCACATGTGTTGAAGTAGAAATGGTGTGACCAATAACAGGCACAATGTGACTGACATTTTTGGATAATTGCATGTTATGACACACATGAGGTGACAATCACTCAGGCATTATGACAGGTGTGATGTGACAATCATAAGAGGCTTGTGACAGATGTGTGGTGACAATCACATGCCAATTGTGACAGGGTGAGCTGATACACACCTGGGTTGTGCCTGAAGTTATGTGACATTCTCATGTGTAATGACATATACTGTGTGATACTCTGTAATGCATGTGACAAATGTGAGGTGACAATCACAGTCTTGGTGTGACAGATGTCATGTGACACTGCCATGTGTGTTGAGACAGAAATGGCATGACAGTCACAGGCTCAATGTGACAGATATGATGTGACAGTTGTGCATGATGACACAGAGGAGGTGACAATCACAAGGGCACAGTGACAGCAGTGATGTGACCCACAGAAGCAGTGTGTGTGAAAACCCACATGCTGGTTGTGACTATGTGAGATGACACACAAGGGGCTTGTGCCTGATGTGATATGACACTGTCATGTGTGATGACAGATATGATGTGACACTCCATAAAGCACATGACAAATGTGAGGTGACAATCACACTCTTGGTGTGACAGATGTCATGTGACACTGACATGTGTGTTGAGACAAATAGGTGACAGCCACAGGCATGATGTGACAGATATGTGACACTTGCCTGTTATGACACAGATGAGGTGACAATCACATGGGCATGGTGACAGTTTGGATGGGACACACATAAGTGGTGTGTGACAGCTGTGTGGTGTAAACCACTTGCTGGTTGTGACCATGTGAGGTGACACACAAGTGGGTTGTGCCTGATGTGCTATGACACACTCATGTGATGGGACACATATGACATGACACTCCAGAAGTCATGTGACAAATGTGATGTGCTAATCACACTCTTGTTGAGACAGATGTCAGGTAACACTGCCATGTGTGTCGAGACAGAAATAGTGTGACCCTAACAGGCACAATGGGACTGAAATGTTGTGACACTTGCACATTATGACACCCATGAGGTGACAATCACACAGGCATTGGGACAGGTGTGATGTGACAATCATGAGTCTTGTGACCGATGTGTGGTGACATTGACATGCCAATTGTGACCATGTGGGGTGACACACAAGTGAATTTGGAACTGTTGTGATGTGACACACGCATGTGCAATGTGACTGGTGTGATGTGACACTCCTGGGAGGCATGTGACTAATATGAGGGGACAATCACACTCTGTGTGTCACAGGAGTCAGGTGACACTCTCAAGTGTGTTGAGACCCATGTGATGTGACAATCACATGTGCAATGACACAGGTATGATGTGACCCTTGGGCATTAAGACACATGAGGTGACAAATACATGAACATTGTGACAGTTGTGATGTGACCGTCATAAGCAGCTTGTGACAGATGTGTGGTGACAATCACATGCCAGTTGTGACCATGTGAGGTGACACACAAGTGGGCTGTGCCTGATGTGATATGACACTCTCATGTGTGATGACAGATAGGATGTGTCACTCTGTAAAGCATGTGCCAAATGTGAGGTAACACACTATGGGTGTAACAGATGTCAGATGACACTGCCACATTTGTTGAGGCAGAAATGCTGTGACAATAACAGACATGATGTGACTGATATGTTATGGCACTTGCGTGTTACAACACAGGTGATGTGACAATCACATGGGCCTTGTAACAGTTTTGATGTGACACACATAAGCATGTGTGACACATGTGTGGTGATCACGTGAGGTGACACACAAATGGCTTGTGCTTGATGTGATATGACTCTCATGTGTGATGACAGGTATGATGCGATGCTCTGTAAAGCAAGTGACAATGTGAGGTGACACACAAGTTGATTGGAACTGATCTGATGTGACACACACATGTGTGATATGAGAGGTATGATGTGACACTCCTGCATGGCATGTGACTTATATGAGGTGACAATCACTCTCTGGGTGTGACACATGTCAGGAGACACTCTCATGCATGTTGAGACAGATGTGATATGACAATCACAGGTGCAATGCGACACATATGATGGGGCATTTGCATGTTAAGATACATGTGGGATGACAACCACAGAAGCGTTGTGACAGTTGTGATGTGACAATCATAAATGGCTTGGGACAAATGAGTGGTGACAATCGTATGCTGATTGTGACCTTCTGAGTTGACATGCATGTGGGTTGTGATGGACATGATGTGACATGCACATGTGAAGTGACAGGTATGCTGTAATGCTTCTGGAAGTCTTCTGACAAATTGAGGTCACAATACCACTCTGAGTGTGACAGGTATCAGGTGACAATGCCACATGTGTTGAGACAGAAATGATATGAGAGCCACAGGCATGATGTGATAGCTATGATGTGACACTTGCCTCTTAAGACACATGGTGAGGTAACAATCACATGAGTGTTGTGACAGTTGTGATGTGACACACATAAGCAATGTGTGACAGGTGTGTGATGACAACCACATGCTGGTTGTGACCATGTGAGGTGACACAAGTGGGTTGTACCTGATGAGATATGACACTCTCACATGTGATGCGACAGATATGATGTGACACTCTGGAAGGCATTTGACACATGTGATGTGACACTCACACTCAGGGTATGACAGATGTCAGATGACACACCCACATGGGCTGAGACAGAAGTGACGTGATAATCATAAGTGTGATGGGATAGATACGATATAATGCTTTCATGTTATGACACATGTGAGGTAACGGCCACATGGGTGTGGTGACAGTTGTGATATGACACTGATAAGAGGCTTGTGACAGATGTGTGGTGACAATCATATGCCAGTGGTGAACACATGAGGTGACAAATGGGTGGTGATGGATGTGACGTGACAGTCCCATATGTGATGTGACAGGGAAACATGACACTTTGTAAGGCACCTGACAAATGGGAGGTGACAAACACACTCTGGGTGTGACAGATGCCAGGTGACACTGCCACATGTGTTGAGACAGAAATGATGCGAGAGTCACAGGCACGATGTGACAGATATGATGTGACACGTGCATTCTGACATAGGAGAAGTGACAGTCACATGGGTGTTATAACAGTTTTGATGTAACACACAGAAGTATGTGTGACAGATGTGTGGTGACAATCATATGCCAATTGTGACAATGGGAGGTGACACACAACTGGGTTGGATCTGATGTGATGTGACAATCACATGTGCAATGTGACAGTTATGATGTGACAGTTGTGCGTGAAGACACATGTGAGGTGACAGTCACTTGAGCATTGTGACAGTTGTGATGTGAGACTCATAAGTGGCTTGTGACCAGTGTGTGGTGACAATCATATGCAGATTGTGACCATCTGAGATCACATACATATGGGTTTTGACTGATGTGATGTGACATGCACATGTCAGATGTGACAGGGATGATGTGACACTCCCAGAAGACGTGTGACAAGTGTGAGGTGACAATCACACTGTGGGTGTGACAGATATCAGGTGACACTGCCACGTGTGTTGAGACAGAAATGATGTGATGATCACAGGCATGATATGAGAGATATGATGTGACACTTGCATATTATAACACAGATGAGGTGACCATCACATGGGCATTGTAACAGATTTGACGTGACCCACATAAGCATGTGTGACAGATGTGTGGTGACAATAACATGTGGGTTGTGACCATGTGAGGTGACACACAAGTGGGTTGTGCCTCATGTGATATTTCACTCCCATGTGTAATGTGACAGATATGATGTGACACTCCATAACACATGTGACAAATGTGAGGTGACAATCACACTCGAGGTGTGACATATGTCAGGTGACACTGCCACATGTGTTGAAGTAGAAATGGTGTGACCAATAACAGGCACAATGTGACTGACATTTTTGGATAATTGCATGTTATGACACACATGAGGTGACAATCACTCAGGCATTATGACAGGTGTGATGTGACAATCATAAGAGGCTTGTGACAGATGTGTGGTGACAATCACATGCCAATTGTGACAGGGTGAGCTGATACACACGTGGGTTGTGCCTGAAGTTATGTGACATTCTCATGTGTAATGACATATACTGTGTGATACTCTGTAATGCATGTGACAAATGTGAGGTGACAATCACAGTCTTGGTGTGACAGATGTCATGTGACACTGCCATGTGTGTTGAGACAGAAATGGCATGACAGTCACAGGCTCAATGTGACAGATATGATGTGACACTTGCCCATGATGACACTGGTGAGGTGACAATCACAGGGGGTTGTGAAAGTTGTGATGTGACACACATAATCAGTGTGTGACAGGTATGTTTTGGCAACCACATGTAGGTTGTGACCATGTGAGATGACACACAAGTGGGTTGTGCCTGCTGTGATGTGATACTCTCATGTGTGATGACAGATATGATGTAACACTTCATCAAGCATGTGGCAAATGTGAGTCAACAATCACACTCTGGGTGTGACAGATGTCAGATGACACTGCCATATTTGCTGAGACAGAAATGATGTGACAGTCACAGGCATGATGTGAAAAATAGGATGTGACACTACATAAAGCATGTCACAAATGTGAGGTGATAATGACACTTTGGATGTGACAGATATCACAACTGCCATGTGTGTTGAGACAGAAATGATATGACAATAACAGGCATGTGACTGATATGTAGTGGCACTTGCACATTATGACACATGAGAAGACAATCACAAGGACCTTGTGACAGGTGTGATGTGACAATCATAAGTGGTTTGTGCCAGTTGTGGGTTGACAATCACTCGATGGTTGTGATAATGTGAATTGTGGAAAAACAGGTTTGTGATATAGACTTTGACATGCACATGTGTGATGTGACAGATATGCGACTCTCTCTAAGGCATGTGTCAAATATGAGGTGACGATCACACTCTGGGTGTAACAGATGTCAGGGGAATCTGCCACATGTGTTGAGACAGAAATGAGGTCACAGGTGCAATGTGACAGATATGATGTGACAGTTGTGCATGATGACACAGAGGAGGTGACAATCACAAGGGCACAGTGTGTGTTGAGGCAGAAATGCTGTGACAATAACAGACATGATGTGACTGATATGTTATGGCACTTGTGTGTTACAACACAGGTGATGTGACAATCACATGGGCCTTGTAACAGTTTTGATGTGACACACATAAGCATGTGTGACACATGTGTGGTGATCACGTGAGGTGACACACAAATGGCTTGTGCTTGATGTGATATGACTCTCATGTGTGATGACAGGTATGATGCGATGCTCTGTAAAGCAAGTGACAATGTGAGGTGACACACAAGTTGGTTGGAACTGATCTGATGTGACACACACATGTGTGATATGAGAGGTATGATGTGACACCCCTGCATGGCATGTGACTTATATGAGGTGACACTCACTCTCTGGGTGTGACACATGTCAGGAGACACTCTCATGCGTGTTGAGACAGATGTGATATGACAATCACAGGTGCAATGCGACACATATGATGGGGCATTTGCATGTTAAGATACATGTGGGATGACAACCACAGAAGCGTTGTGACAGTTGTGATGTGACAATCATAAATGGCTTGGGACAAATGAGTGGTGACAATCGTATGCTGATTGTGACCTTCTGAGTTGACATGCATGTGGGTTGTGATGGACATGATGTGACATGCACATGTGAAGTGACAGGTATGCTGTAATGCTTCTGGAAGTCTTCTGACAAATTGAGGTCACAATACCACTCTGAGTGTGACAGGTATCAGGTGACAATGCCACATGTGTTGAGACAGAAATGATATGAGAGCCACAGGCATGATGTGATAGCTATGATGTGACACTTGCCTCTTAAGACACATGGTGAGGTAACAATCACATGAGTGTTGTGACAGTTGTGATGTGACACACATAAGCAATGTGTGACAGGTGTGTGATGACAACCACATGCTGGTTGTGACCATGTGAGGTGACACAAGTGGGTTGTACCTGATGAGATATGACACTCTCACATGTGATGCGACAGATATGATGTGACACTCTGGAAGGCATTTGACACATGTGATGTGACACTCACACTCAGGGTATGACAGATGTCAGATGACACACCCACATGGGCTGAGACAGAAGTGACGTGATAATCATAAGTGTGATGGGATAGATACGATATAATGCTTTCATGTTATGACACATGTGAGGTAACGGCCACATGGGTGTGGTGACAGTTGTGATATGACACTGATAAGAGGCTTGTGACAGATGTGTGGTGACAATCATATGCCAGTGGTGAACACATGAGGTGACAAATGGGTGGTGATGGATGTGACGTGACAGTCCCATATGTGATGTGACAGGGAAACATGACACTTTGTAAGGCACCTGACAAATGGGAGGTGACAAACACACTCTGGGTGTGACAGATGCCAGGTGACACTGCCACATGTGTTGAGACAGAAATGATGCGAGAGTCACAGGCACGATGTGACAGCTATGATGTGACACGTGCATTCTGACATAGGAGAAGTGACAGTCACATGGGTGTTATAACAGTTTTGATGTAACACACAGAAGTATGTGTGACAGATGTGTGGTGACAATCATATGCCAATTGTGACAATGGGAGGTGACACACAACTGGGTTGGATCTGATGTGATGTGACAATCACATGTGCAATGTGACAGGTATGATGTGACAGTTGTGCGTGAAGACACATGTGAGGTGACAGTCACTTGAGCATTGTGACAGTTGTGATGTGAGACTCATAAGTGGCTTGTGACCAGTGTGTGGTGACAATCATATGCAGATTGTGACCATCTGAGATCACATACATATGGGTTTTGACTGATGTGATGTGACATGCACATGTCAGATGTGACAGGGATGATGTGACACTCCCAGAAGACGTGTGACAAGTGTGAGGTGACAATCACACTGTGGGTGTGACAGATATCAGGTGACACTGCCACGTGTGTTGAGACAGAAATGATGTGATGATCACAGGCATGATATGAGAGATATGATGTGACACTTGCATATTATAACACAGATGAGGTGACCATCACATGGGCATTGTAACAGATTTGACGTGACCCACATAAGCATGTGTGACAGATGTGTGGTGACAATAACATGTGGGTTGTGACCATGTGAGGTGACACACAAGTGGGTTGTGCCTCATGTGATATTTCACTCCCATGTGTAATGTGACAGATATGATGTGACACTCCATAACACATGTGACAAATGTGAGGTGACAATCACACTCGAGGTGTGACATATGTCAGGTGACACTGCCACATGTGTTGAAGTAGAAATGGTGTGACCAATAACAGGCACAATGTGACTGACATTTTTGGATAATTGCATGTTATGACACACATGAGGTGACAATCACTCAGGCATTATGACAGGTGTGATGTGACAATCATAAGAGGCTTGTGACAGATGTGTGGTGACAATCACATGCCAATTGTGACAGGGTGAGCTGATACACACGTGGGTTGTGCCTGAAGTTATGTGACATTCTCATGTGTAATGACATATACTGTGTGATACTCTGTAATGCATGTGACAAATGTGAGGTGACAATCACAGTCTTGGTGTGACAGATGTCATGTGACACTGCCATGTGTGTTGAGACAGAAATGGCATGACAGTCACAGGCTCAATGTGACAGATATGATGTGACACTTGCCCATGATGACACTGGTGAGGTGACAATCACAGGGGGTTGTGAAAGTTGTGATGTGACACACATAATCAGTGTGTGACAGGTATGTTTTGGCAACCACATGTAGGTTGTGACCATGTGAGATGACACACAAGTGGGTTGTGCCTGCTGTGATGTGATACTCTCATGTGTGATGACAGATATGATGTAACACTTCATCAAGCATGTGGCAAATGTGAGTCAACAATCACACTCTGGGTGTGACAGATGTCAGATGACACTGCCATATTTGCTGAGACAGAAATGATGTGACAGTCACAGGCATGATGTGAAAAATAGGATGTGACACTACATAAAGCATGTCACAAATGTGAGGTGATAATGACACTTTGGATGTGACAGATATCACAACTGCCATGTGTGTTGAGACAGAAATGATATGACAATAACAGGCATGTGACTGATATGTAGTGGCACTTGCACATTATGACACATGAGAAGACAATCACAAGGACCTTGTGACAGGTGTGATGTGACAATCATAAGTGGTTTGTGCCAGTTGTGGGTTGACAATCACTCGATGGTTGTGATAATGTGAATTGTGGAAAAACAGGTTTGTGATATAGACTTTGACATGCACATGTGTGATGTGACAGATATGCAACTATCTCTAAGGCATGTGTCAAATATGAGGTGACGATCACACTCTGGGTGTAACAGATGTCAGGGGAATCTGCCACATGTGTTGAGACAGAAATGAGGTCACAGGTGCAATGTGACAGATATGATGTGACAGTTGTGCATGATGACACAGAGGAGGTGACAATCACAAGGGCACAGTGTGTGTTGAGGCAGAAATGCTGTGACAATAACAGACATGATGTGACTGATATGTTATGGCACTTGTGTGTTACAACACAGGTGATGTGACAATCACATGGGCCTTGTAACAGTTTTGATGTGACACACATAAGCATGTGTGACACATGTGTGGTGATCATGTGAGGTGACACACAAATGGCTTGTGCTTGATGTGATATGACTCTCATGTGTGATGACAGGTATGATGCGATGCTCTGTAAAGCAAGTGACAATGTGAGGTGACACACAAGTTGGTTGGAACTGATCTGATGTGACACACACATGTGTGATATGAGAGGTATGATGTGACACCCCTGCATGGCATGTGACTTATATGAGGTGACACTCACTCTCTGGGTGTGACACATGTCAGGAGACACTCTCATGCGTGTTGAGACAGATGTGATATGACAATCACAGGTGCAATGCGACACATATGATGGGGCATTTGCATGTTAAGATACATGTGGGATGACAACCACAGAAGCGTTGTGACAGTTGTGATGTGACAATCATAAATGGCTTGGGACAAATGAGTGGTGACAATCGTATGCTGATTGTGACCTTCTGAGTTGACATGCATGTGGGTTGTGATGGACATGATGTGACATGCACATGTGAAGTGACAGGTATGCTGTAATGCTTCTGGAAGTCTTCTGACAAATTGAGGTCACAATACCACTCTGAGTGTGACAGGTATCAGGTGACAATGCCACATGTGTTGAGACAGAAATGATATGAGAGCCACAGGCATGATGTGATAGCTATGATGTGACACTTGCCTCTTAAGACACATGGTGAGGTAACAATCACATGAGTGTTGTGACAGTTGTGATGTGACACACATAAGCAATGTGTGACAGGTGTGTGATGACAACCACATGCTGGTTGTGACCATGTGAGGTGACACAAGTGGGTTGTACCTGATGAGATATGACACTCTCACATGTGATGCGACAGATATGATGTGACACTCTGGAAGGCATTTGACACATGTGATGTGACACTCACACTCAGGGTATGACAGATGTCAGATGACACACCCACATGGGCTGAGACAGAAGTGACGTGATAATCATAAGTGTGATGGGATAGATACGATATAATGCTTTCATGTTATGACACATGTGAGGTAACGGCCACATGGGTGTGGTGACAGTTGTGATATGACACTGATAAGAGGCTTGTGACAGATGTGTGGTGACAATCATATGCCAGTGGTGAACACATGAGGTGACAAATGGGTGGTGATGGATGTGACGTGACAGTCCCATATGTGATGTGACAGGGAAACATGACACTTTGTAAGGCACCTGACAAATGGGAGGTGACAAACACACTCTGGGTGTGACAGATGCCAGGTGACACTGCCACATGTGTTGAGACAGAAATGATGCGAGAGTCACAGGCACGATGTGACAGCTATGATGTGACACGTGCATTCTGACATAGGAGAAGTGACAGTCACATGGGTGTTATAACAGTTTTGATGTAACACACAGAAGTATGTGTGACAGATGTGTGGTGACAATCATATGCCAATTGTGACAATGGGAGGTGACACACAACTGGGTTGGATCTGATGTGATGTGACAATCACATGTGCAATGTGACAGGTATGATGTGACAGTTGTGCGTGAAGACACATGTGAGGTGACAGTCACTTGAGCATTGTGACAGTTGTGATGTGAGACTCATAAGTGGCTTGTGACCAGTGTGTGGTGACAATCATATGCAGATTGTGACCATCTGAGATCACATACATATGGGTTTTGACTGATGTGATGTGACATGCACATGTCAGAGGTGACAGGGATGATGTGACACTCCCAGAAGACGTGTGACAAGTGTGAGGTGACAATCACACTGTGGGTGTGACAGATATCAGGTGACACTGCCACGTGTGTTGAGACAGAAATGATGTGATGATCACAGGCATGATATGAGAGATATGATGTGACACTTGCATATTATAACACAGATGAGGTGACAATCACATGGGCATTGTAACAGATTTGACGTGACCCACATAAGCATGTGTGACAGATGTGTGGTGACAATAACATGTGGGTTGTGACCATGTGAGGTGACACACAAGTGGGTTGTGCCTCATGTGATATTTCACTCCCATGTGTAATGTGACAGATATGATGTGACACTCCATAACACATGTGACAAATGTGAGGTGACAATCACACTCGAGGTGTGACATATGTCAGGTGACACTGCCACATGTGTTGAAGTAGAAATGGTGTGACCAATAACAGGCACAATGTGACTGACATTTTTGGATAATTGCATGTTATGACACACATGAGGTGACAATCACTCAGGCATTATGACAGGTGTGATGTGACAATCATAAGAGGCTTGTGACAGATGTGTGGTGACAATCACATGCCAATTGTGACAGGGTGAGCTGATACACACCTGGGTTGTGCCTGAAGTTATGTGACATTCTCATGTGTAATGACATATACTGTGTGATACTCTGTAATGCATGTGACAAATGTGAGGTGACAATCACAGTCTTGGTGTGACAGATGTCATGTGACACTGCCATGTGTGTTGAGACAGAAATGGCATGACAGTCACAGGCTCAATGTGACAGATATGATGTGACACTTGCCCATGATGACACTGGTGAGGTGACAATCACAGGGGGTTGTGAAAGTTGTGATGTGACACACATAATCAGTGTGTGACAGGTATGTTTTGGCAACCACATGTAGGTTGTGACCATGTGAGATGACACACAAGTGGGTTGTGCCTGCTGTGATGTGATACTCTCATGTGTGATGACAGATATGATGTAACACTTCATCAAGCATGTGGCAAATGTGAGTCAACAATCACACTCTGGGTGTGACAGATGTCAGATGACACTGCCATATTTGCTGAGACAGAAATGATGTGACAGTCACAGGCATGATGTGAAAAATAGGATGTGACACTACATAAAGCATGTCACAAATGTGAGGTGATAATGACACTTTGGATGTGACAGATATCACAACTGCCATGTGTGTTGAGACAGAAATGATATGACAATAACAGGCATGTGACTGATATGTAGTGGCACTTGCACATTATGACACATGAGAAGACAATCACAAGGACCTTGTGACAGGTGTGATGTGACAATCATAAGTGGTTTGTGCCAGTTGTGGGTTGACAATCACTCGATGGTTGTGATAATGTGAATTGTGGAAAAACAGGTTTGTGATATAGACTTTGACATGCACATGTGTGATGTGACAGATATGCGACTCTCTCTAAGGCATGTGTCAAATATGAGGTGACGATCACACTCTGGGTGTAACAGATGTCAGGGGAATCTGCCACATGTGTTGAGACAGAAATGAGGTCACAGGTGCAATGTGACAGATATGATGTGACAGTTGTGCATGATGACACAGAGGAGGTGACAATCACAAGGGCACAGTGTGTGTTGAGGCAGAAATGCTGTGACAATAACAGACATGATGTGACTGATATGTTATGGCACTTGTGTGTTACAACACAGGTGATGTGACAATCACATGGGCCTTGTAACAGTTTTGATGTGACACACATAAGCATGTGTGACACATGTGTGGTGATCACGTGAGGTGACACACAAATGGCTTGTGCTTGATGTGATATGACTCTCATGTGTGATGACAGGTATGATGCGATGCTCTGTAAAGCAAGTGACAATGTGAGGTGACACACAAGTTGGTTGGAACTGATCTGATGTGACACACACATGTGTGATATGAGAGGTATGATGTGACACCCCTGCATGGCATGTGACTTATATGAGGTGACACTCACTCTCTGGGTGTGACACATGTCAGGAGACACTCTCATGCGTGTTGAGACAGATGTGATATGACAATCACAGGTGCAATGCGACACATATGATGGGGCATTTGCATGTTAAGATACATGTGGGATGACAACCACAGAAGCGTTGTGACAGTTGTGATGTGACAATCATAAATGGCTTGGGACAAATGAGTGGTGACAATCGTATGCTGATTGTGACCTTCTGAGTTGACATGCATGTGGGTTGTGATGGACATGATGTGACATGCACATGTGAAGTGACAGGTATGCTGTAATGCTTCTGGAAGTCTTCTGACAAATTGAGGTCACAATAACACTCTGAGTGTGACAGGTATCAGGTGACAATGCCACATGTGTTGAGACAGAAATGATATGAGAGCCACAGGCATGATGTGATAGCTATGATGTGACACTTGCCTGTTAAGACACATGGTGAGGTAACAATCACATGAGTGTTGTGACAGTTGTGATGTGACACACATAAGCAATGTGTGACAGGTGTGTGATGACAACCACATGCTGGTTGTGACCATGTGAGGTGACACAAGTGGGTTGTACCTGATGAGATATGACACTCTCACATGTGATGCGACAGATATGATGTGACACTCTGGAAGGCATTTGACACATGTGATGTGACACTCACACTCAGGGTATGACAGATGTCAGATGACACACCCACATGGGCTGAGACAGAAGTGACGTGATAATCATAAGTGTGATGGGATAGATACGATATAATGCTTTCATGTTATGACACATGTGAGGTAACGGCCACATGGGTGTGGTGACAGTTGTGATATGACACTGATAAGAGGCTTGTGACAGATGTGTGGTGACAATCATATGCCAGTGGTGAACACATGAGGTGACAAATGGGTGGTGATGGATGTGACGTGACAGTCCCATATGTGATGTGACAGGGAAACATGACACTTTGTAAGGCACCTGACAAATGGGAGGTGACAAACACACTCTGGGTGTGACAGATGCCAGGTGACACTGCCACATGTGTTGAGACAGAAATGATGCGAGAGTCACAGGCACGATGTGACAGCTATGATGTGACACGTGCATTCTGACATAGGAGAAGTGACAGTCACATGGGTGTTATAACAGTTTTGATGTAACACACAGAAGTATGTGTGACAGATGTGTGGTGACAATCATATGCCAATTGTGACAATGGGAGGTGACACACAACTGGGTTGGATCTGATGTGATGTGACAATCACATGTGCAATGTGACAGGTATGATGTGACAGTTGTGCGTGAAGACACATGTGAGGTGACAGTCACTTGAGCATTGTGACAGTTGTGATGTGAGACTCATAAGTGGCTTGTGACCAGTGTGTGGTGACAATCATATGCAGATTGTGACCATCTGAGATCACATACATATGGGTTTTGACTGATGTGATGTGACATGCACATGTCAGAGGTGACAGGGATGATGTGACACTCCCAGAAGACGTGTGACAAGTGTGAGGTGACAATCACACTGTGGGTGTGACAGATATCAGGTGACACTGCCACGTGTGTTGAGACAGAAATGATGTGATGATCACAGGCATGATATGAGAGATATGATGTGACACTTGCATATTATAACACAGATGAGGTGACAATCACATGGGCATTGTAACAGATTTGACATGACCCACATAAGCATGTGTGACAGATGTGTGGTGACAATAACATGTGGGTTGTGACCATGTGAGGTGACACACAAGTGGGTTGTGCCTCATGTGATATTTCACTCCCATGTGTAATGTGACAGATATGATGTGACACTCCATAACACATGTGACAAATGTGAGGTGACAATCACACTCGAGGTGTGACATATGTCAGGTGACACTGCCACATGTGTTGAAGTAGAAATGGTGTGACCAATAACAGGCACAATGTGACTGACATTTTTGGATAATTGCATGTTATGACACACATGAGGTGACAATCACTCAGGCATTATGACAGGTGTGATGTGACAATCATAAGAGGCTTGTGACAGATGTGTGGTGACAATCACATGCCAATTGTGACAGGGTGAGCTGATACACACCTGGGTTGTGCCTGAAGTTATGTGACATTCTCATGTGTAATGACATATACTGTGTGATACTCTGTAATGCATGTGACAAATGTGAGGTGACAATCACAGTCTTGGTGTGACAGATGTCATGTGACACTGCCATGTGTGTTGAGACAGAAATGGCATGACAGTCACAGGCTCAATGTGACAGATATGATGTGACACTTGCCCATTATGACACTGGTGAGGTGACAATCACAGGGGGTTGTGAAAGTTGTGATGTGACACACATAATCAGTGTGTGACAGGTATGTTTTGGCAACCACATGTAGGTTGTGACCATGTGAGATGACACACAAGTGGGTTGTGCCTGCTGTGATGTGATACTCTCATGTGTGATGACAGATATGATGTAACACTTCATCAAGCATGTGGCAAATGTGAGTCAACAATCACACTCTGGGTGTGACAGATGTCAGATGACACTGCCATATTTGCTGAGACAGAAATGATGTGACAGTCACAGGCATGATGTGAAAAATAGGATGTGACACTACATAAAGCATGTCACAAATGTGAGGTGATAATGACACTTTGGATGTGACAGATATCACAACTGCCATGTGTGTTGAGACAGAAATGATATGACAATAACAGGCATGTGACTGATATGTAGTGGCACTTGCACATTATGACACATGAGAAGACAATCACAAGGACCTTGTGACAGGTGTGATGTGACAATCATAAGTGGTTTGTGCCAGTTGTGGGTTGACAATCACTCGATGGTTGTGATAATGTGAATTGTGGAAAAACAGGTTTGTGATATAGACTTTGACATGCACATGTGTGATGTGACAGATATGCGACTCTCTCTAAGGCATGTGTCAAATATGAGGTGACGATCACACTCTGGGTGTAACAGATGTCAGGGGAATCTGCCACATGTGTTGAGACAGAAATGAGGTCACAGGTGCAATGTGACAGATATGATGTGACAGTTGTGCATGATGACACAGAGGAGGTGACAATCACAAGGGCACAGTGTGTGTTGAGGCAGAAATGCTGTGACAATAACAGACATGATGTGACTGATATGTTATGGCACTTGTGTGTTACAACACAGGTGATGTGACAATCACATGGGCCTTGTAACAGTTTTGATGTGACACACATAAGCATGTGTGACACATGTGTGGTGATCACGTGAGGTGACACACAAATGGCTTGTGCTTGATGTGATATGACTCTCATGTGTGATGACAGGTATGATGCGATGCTCTGTAAAGCAAGTGACAATGTGAGGTGACACACAAGTTGGTTGGAACTGATCTGATGTGACACACACATGTGTGATATGAGAGGTATGATGTGACACCCCTGCATGGCATGTGACTTATATGAGGTGACACTCACTCTCTGGGTGTGACACATGTCAGGAGACACTCTCATGCGTGTTGAGACAGATGTGATATGACAATCACAGGTGCAATGCGACACATATGATGGGGCATTTGCATGTTAAGATACATGTGGGATGACAACCACAGAAGCGTTGTGACAGTTGTGATGTGACAATCATAAATGGCTTGGGACAAATGAGTGGTGACAATCGTATGCTGATTGTGACCTTCTGAGTTGACATGCATGTGGGTTGTGATGGACATGATGTGACATGCACATGTGAAGTGACAGGTATGCTGTAATGCTTCTGGAAGTCTTCTGACAAATTGAGGTCACAATAACACTCTGAGTGTGACAGGTATCAGGTGACAATGCCACATGTGTTGAGACAGAAATGATATGAGAGCCACAGGCATGATGTGATAGCTATGATGTGACACTTGCCTCTTAAGACACATGGTGAGGTAACAATCACATGAGTGTTGTGACAGTTGTGATGTGACACACATAAGCAATGTGTGACAGGTGTGTGATGACAACCACATGCTGGTTGTGACCATGTGAGGTGACACAAGTGGGTTGTACCTGATGAGATATGACACTCTCACATGTGATGCGACAGATATGATGTGACACTCTGGAAGGCATTTGACACATGTGATGTGACACTCACACTCAGGGTATGACAGATGTCAGATGACACACCCACATGGGCTGAGACAGAAGTGACGTGATAATCATAAGTGTGATGGGATAGATACGATATAATGCTTTCATGTTATGACACATGTGAGGTAACGGCCACATGGGTGTGGTGACAGTTGTGATATGACACTGATAAGAGGCTTGTGACAGATGTGTGGTGACAATCATATGCCAGTGGTGAACACATGAGGTGACAAATGGGTGGTGATGGATGTGACGTGACAGTCCCATATGTGATGTGACAGGGAAACATGACACTTTGTAAGGCACCTGACAAATGGGAGGTGACAAACACACTCTGGGTGTGACAGATGCCAGGTGACACTGCCACATGTGTTGAGACAGAAATGATGCGAGAGTCACAGGCACGATGTGACAGCTATGATGTGACACGTGCATTCTGACATAGGAGAAGTGACAGTCACATGGGTGTTATAACAGTTTTGATGCAACACACAGAAGTATGTGTGACAGATGTGTGGTGACAATCATATGCCAATTGTGACAATGGGAGGTGACACACAACTGGGTTGGATCTGATGTGATGTGACAATCACATGTGCAATGTGACAGGTATGATGTGACAGTTGTGCGTGAAGACACATGTGAGGTGACAGTCACTTGAGCATTGTGACAGTTGTGATGTGAGACTCATAAGTGGCTTGTGACCAGTGTGTGGTGACAATCATATGCAGATTGTGACCATCTGAGATCACATACATATGGGTTTTGACTGATGTGATGTGACATGCACATGTCAGATGTGACAGGGATGATGTGACACTCCCAGAAGACGTGTGACAAGTGTGAGGTGACAATCACACTGTGGGTGTGACAGATATCAGGTGACACTGCCACGTGTGTTGAGACAGAAATGATGTGATGATCACAGGCATGATATGAGAGATATGATGTGACACTTGCATATTATAACACAGATGAGGTGACAATCACATGGGCATTGTAACAGATTTGACGTGACCCACATAAGCATGTGTGACAGATGTGTGGTGACAATAACATGTGGGTTGTGACCATGTGAGGTGACACACAAGTGGGTTGTGCCTCATGTGATATTTCACTCCCATGTGTAATGTGACAGATATGATGTGACACTCCATAACACATGTGACAAATGTGAGGTGACAATCACACTCGAGGTGTGACATATGTCAGGTGACACTGCCACATGTGTTGAAGTAGAAGTGGTGTGACCAATAACAGGCACAATGTGACTGACATTTTTGGATAATTGCATGTTATGACACACATGAGGTGACAATCACTCAGGCATTATGACAGGTGTGATGTGACAATCATAAGAGGCTTGTGACAGATGTGTGGTGACAATCACATGCCAATTGTGACAGGGTGAGCTGATACACACCTGGGTTGTGCCTGAAGTTATGTGACATTCTCATGTGTAATGACATATACTGTGTGATACTCTGTAATGCATGTGACAAATGTGAGGTGACAATCACAGTCTTGGTGTGACAGATGTCATGTGACACTGCCATGTGTGTTGAGACAGAAATGGCATGACAGTCACAGGCTCAATGTGACAGATATGATGTGACAGTTGTGCATGATGACACAGAGGAGGTGACAATCACAAGGGCACAGTGACAGCAGTGATGTGACCCACAGAAGCAGTGTGTGTGAAAACCCACATGCTGGTTGTGACTATGTGAGATGACACACAAGGGGCTTGTGCCTGATGTGATATGACACTGTCATGTGTGATGACAGATATGATGTGACACTCCATAAAGCACATGACAAATGTGAGGTGACAATCACACTCTTGGTGTGACAGATGTCATGTGACACTGACATGTGTGTTGAGACAAATAGGTGACAGCCACAGGCATGATGTGACAGATATGTGACACTTGCCTGTTATGACACAGATGAGGTGACAATCACATGGGCATGGTGACAGTTTGGATGTGACACACATAAGTGGTGTGTGACAGCTGTGTGGTGTCAACCACTTGCTGGTTGTGACCATGTGAGGTGACACACAAGTGGGTTGTGCCTGATGTGCTATGACACACTCATGTGATGGGACACATATGACATGACACTCCAGAAGTCATGTGACAAATGTGATGTGCTAATCACACTCTTGTTGAGACAGATGTCAGGTAACACTGCCATGTGTGTCGAGACAGAAATAGTGTGACCCTAACAGGCACAATGGGACTGAAATGTTGTGACACTTGCACATTATGACACCCATGAGGTGACAATCACACAGGCATTGGGACAGGTGTGATGTGACAATCATGAGTCTTGTGACCGATGTGTGGTGACATTGACATGCCAATTGTGACCATGTGGGGTGACACACAAGTGAATTTGGAACTGTTGTGATGTGACACACGCATGTGCAATGTGACTGGTGTGATGTGACACTCCTGGGAGGCATGTGACTAATATGAGGGGACAATCACACTCTGTGTGTCACAGGAGTCAGGTGACACTCTCAAGTGTGTTGAGACCCATGTGATGTGACAATCACATGTGCAATGACACAGGTATGATGTGACCCTTGGGCATTAAGACACATGAGGTGACAAATACATGAACATTGTGACAGTTGTGATGTGACCGTCATAAGCAGCTTGTGACAGATGTGCGGTGACAATCACATGCCAGTTGTGACCATGTGAGGTGACACACAAGTGGGCTGTGCCTGATGTGATATGACACTCTCATGTGTGATGACAGATAGGATGTGTCACTCTGTAAAGCATGTGCCAAATGTGAGGTAACACACTATGGGTGTAACAGATGTCAGATGACACTGCCACATTTGTTGAGGCAGAAATGCTGTGACAATAACAGACATGATGTGACTGATATGTTATGGCACTTGCGTGTTACAACACAGGTGATGTGACAATCACATGGGCCTTGTAACAGTTTTGATGTGACACACATAAGCATGTGTGACACATGTGTGGTGATCACGTGAGGTGACACACAAATGGCTTGTGCTTGATGTGATATGACTCTCATGTGTGATGACAGGTATGATGCGATGCTCTGTAAAGCAAGTGACAATGTGAGGTGACACACAAGTTGATTGGAACTGATCTGATGTGACACACACATGTGTGATATGAGAGGTATGATGTGACACCCCTGCATGGCATGTGACTTATATGAGGTGACACTCACTCTCTGGGTGTGACACATGTCAGGAGACACTCTCATGCATGTTGAGACAGATGTGATATGACAATCACAGGTGCAATGCGACACATATGATGGGGCATTTGCATGTTAAGATACATGTGGGATGACAACCACAGAAGCGTTGTGACAGTTGTGATGTGACAATCATAAATGGCTTGGGACAAATGAGTGGTGACAATCGTATGCTGATTGTGACCTTCTGAGTTGACATGCATGTGGGTTGTGATGGACATGATGTGACATGCACATGTGAAGTGACAGGTATGCTGTAATGCTTCTGGAAGTCTTCTGACAAATTGAGGTCACAATAACACTCTGAGTGTGACAGGTATCAGGTGACAATGCCACATGTGTTGAGACAGAAATGATATGAGAGCCACAGGCATGATGTGATAGCTATGATGTGACACTTGCCTCTTAAGACACATGGTGAGGTAACAATCACATGAGTGTTGTGACAGTTGTGATGTGACACACATAAGCAATGTGTGACAGGTGTGTGATGACAACCACATGCTGGTTGTGACCATGTGAGGTGACACAAGTGGGTTGTACCTGATGAGATATGACACTCTCACATGTGATGCGACAGATATGATGTGACACTCTGGAAGGCATTTGACACATGTGATGTGACACTCACACTCAGGGTATGACAGATGTCAGATGACACACCCACATGGGCTGAGACAGAAGTGACGTGATAATCATAAGTGTGATGGGATAGATACGATATAATGCTTTCATGTTATGACACATGTGAGGTAACGGCCACATGGGTGTGGTGACAGTTGTGATATGACACTGATAAGAGGCTTGTGACAGATGTGTGGTGACAATCATATGCCAGTGGTGAACACATGAGGTGACAAATGGGTGGTGATGGATGTGACGTGACAGTCCCATATGTGATGTGACAGGGAAACATGACACTTTGTAAGGCACCTGACAAATGGGAGGTGACAAACACACTCTGGGTGTGACAGATGCCAGGTGACACTGCCACATGTGTTGAGACAGAAATGATGCGAGAGTCACAGGCACGATGTGACAGATATGATGTGACACGTGCATTCTGACATAGGAGAAGTGACAGTCACATGGGTGTTATAACAGTTTTGATGTAACACACAGAAGTATGTGTGACAGATGTGTGGTGACAATCATATGCCAATTGTGACAATGGGAGGTGACACACAACTGGGTTGGATCTGATGTGATGTGACAATCACATGTGCAATGTGACAGGTATGATGTGACAGTTGTGCGTGAAGACACATGTGAGGTGACAGTCACTTGAGCATTGTGACAGTTGTGATGTGAGACTCATAAGTGGCTTGTGACCAGTGTGTGGTGACAATCATATGCAGATTGTGACCATCTGAGATCACATACATATGGGTTTTGACTGATGTGATGTGACATGCACATGTCAGATGTGACAGGGATGATGTGACACTCCCAGAAGACGTGTGACAAGTGTGAGGTGACAATCACACTGTGGGTGTGACAGATATCAGGTGACACTGCCACGTGTGTTGAGACAGAAATGATGTGATGATCACAGGCATGATATGAGAGATATGATGTGACACTTGCATATTATAACACAGATGAGGTGACCATCACATGGGCATTGTAACAGATTTGACGTGACCCACATAAGCATGTGTGACAGATGTGTGGTGACAATAACATGTGGGTTGTGACCATGTGAGGTGACACACAAGTGGGTTGTGCCTCATGTGATATTTCACTCCCATGTGTAATGTGACAGATATGATGTGACACTCCATAACACATGTGACAAATGTGAGGTGACAATCACACTCGAGGTGTGACATATGTCAGGTGACACTGCCACATGTGTTGAAGTAGAAATGGTGTGACCAATAACAGGCACAATGTGACTGACATTTTTGGATAATTGCATGTTATGACACACATGAGGTGACAATCACTCAGGCATTATGACAGGTGTGATGTGACAATCATAAGAGGCTTGTGACAGATGTGTGGTGACAATCACATGCCAATTGTGACAGGGTGAGCTGATACACACGTGGGTTGTGCCTGAAGTTATGTGACATTCTCATGTGTAATGACATATACTGTGTGATACTCTGTAATGCATGTGACAAATGTGAGGTGACAATCACAGTCTTGGTGTGACAGATGTCATGTGACACTGCCATGTGTGTTGAGACAGAAATGGCATGACAGTCACAGGTTCAATGTGACAGATATGATGTGACACTTGCCCATTATGACACTGGTGAGGTGACAATCACAGGGGGTTGTGAAAGTTGTGATGTGACACACATAATCAGTGTGTGACAGGTATGTTTTGGCAACCACATGTAGGTTGTGACCATGTGAGATGACACACAAGTGGGTTGTGCCTGCTGTGATGTGATACTCTCATGTGTGATGACAGATATGATGTAACACTTCATCAAGCATGTGGCAAATGTGAGTCAACAATCACACTCTGGGTGTGACAGATGTCAGATGACACTGCCATATTTGCTGAGACAGAAATGATGTGACAGTCACAGGCATGATGTGAAAAATAGGATGTGACACTACATAAAGCATGTCACAAATGTGAGGTGATAATGACACTTTGGATGTGACAGATATCACAACTGCCATGTGTGTTGAGACAGAAATGATATGACAATAACAGGCATGTGACTGATATGTAGTGGCACTTGCACATTATGACACATGAGAAGACAATCACAAGGACCTTGTGACAGGTGTGATGTGACAATCATAAGTGGTTTGTGCCAGTTGTGGGTTGACAATCACTCGATGGTTGTGATAATGTGAATTGTGGAAAAACAGGTTTGTGATATAGACTTTGACATGCACATGTGTGATGTGACAGATATGCGACTCTCTCTAAGGCATGTGTCAAATATGAGGTGACGATCACACTCTGGGTGTAACAGATGTCAGGGGAATCTGCCACATGTGTTGAGACAGAAATGAGGTCACAGGTGCAATGTGACAGATATGATGTGACAGTTGTGCATGATGACACAGAGGAGGTGACAATCACAAGGGCACAGTGTGTGTTGAGGCAGAAATGCTGTGACAATAACAGACATGATGTGACTGATATGTTATGGCACTTGCGTGTTACAACACAGGTGATGTGACAATCACATGGGCCTTGTAACAGTTTTGATGTGACACACATAAGCATGTGTGACACATGTGTGGTGATCACGTGAGGTGACACACAAATGGCTTGTGCTTGATGTGATATGACTCTCATGTGTGATGACAGGTATGATGCGATGCTCTGTAAAGCAAGTGACAATGTGAGGTGACACACAAGTTGATTGGAACTGATCTGATGTGACACACACATGTGTGATATGAGAGGTATGATGTGACACCCCTGCATGGCATGTGACTTATATGAGGTGACAATCACTCTCTGGGTGTGACACATGTCAGGAGACACTCTCATGCGTGTTGAGACAGATGTGATATGACAATCACAGGTGCAATGCGACACATATGATGGGGCATTTGCATGTTAAGATACATGTGGGATGACAACCACAGAAGCGTTGTGACAGTTGTGATGTGACAGTCATAAATGGCTTGGGACAAATGAGTGGTGACAATCGTATGCTGATTGTGACCTTCTGAGTTGACATGCATGTGGGTTGTGATGGACATGATGTGACATGCACATGTGAAGTGACAGGTATGCTGTAATGCTTCTGGAAGTCTTCTGACAAATTGAGGTCACAATAACACTCTGAGTGTGACAGGTATCAGGTGACAATGCCACATGTGTTGAGACAGAAATGATATGAGAGCCACAGGCATGATGTGATAGCTATGATGTGACACTTGCCTCTTAAGACACATGGTGAGGTAACAATCACATGAGTGTTGTGACAGTTGTGATGTGACACACATAAGCAATGTGTGACAGGTGTGTGATGACAACCACATGCTGGTTGTGACCATGTGAGGTGACACAAGTGGGTTGTACCTGATGAGATATGACACTCTCACATGTGATGCGACAGATATGATGTGACACTCTGGAAGGCATTTGACACATGTGATGTGACACTCACACTCAGGGTATGACAGATGTCAGATGACACACCCACATGGGCTGAGACAGAAGTGACGTGATAATCATAAGTGTGATGGGATAGATACGATATAATGCTTTCATGTTATGACACATGTGAGGTAACGGCCACATGGGTGTGGTGACAGTTGTGATATGACACTGATAAGAGGCTTGTGACAGATGTGTGGTGACAATCATATGCCAGTGGTGAACACATGAGGTGACAAATGGGTGGTGATGGATGTGACGTGACAGTCCCATATGTGATGTGACAGGGAAACATGACACTTTGTAAGGCACCTGACAAATGGGAGGTGACAAACACACTCTGGGTGTGACAGATGCCAGGTGACACTGCCACATGTGTTGAGACAGAAATGATGCGAGAGTCACAGGCACAATGTGACAGATATGATGTGACACGTGCATTCTGACATAGGAGAAGTGACAGTCACATGGGTGTTATAACAGTTTTGATGTAACACACAGAAGTATGTGTGACAGATGTGTGGTGACAATCATATGCCAATTGTGACAATGGGAGGTGACACACAACTGGGTTGGATCTGATGTGATGTGACAATCACATGTGCAATGTGACAGGTATGATGTGACAGTTGTGCGTGAAGACACATGTGAGGTGACAGTCACTTGAGCATTGTGACAGTTGTGATGTGAGACTCATAAGTGGCTTGTGACCAGTGTGTGGTGACAATCATATGCAGATTGTGACCATCTGAGATCACATACATATGGGTTTTGACTGATGTGATGTGACATGCACATGTCAGATGTGACAGGGATGATGTGACACTCCCAGAAGACGTGTGACAAGTGTGAGGTGACAATCACACTGTGGGTGTGACAGATATCAGGTGACACTGCCACGTGTGTTGAGACAGAAATGATGTGATGATCACAGGCATGATATGAGAGATATGATGTGACACTTGCATATTATAACACAGATGAGGTGACAATCACATGGGCATTGTAACAGATTTGACGTGACCCACATAAGCATGTGTGACAGATGTGTGGTGACAATAACATGTGGGTTGTGACCATGTGAGGTGACACACAAGTGGGTTGTGCCTCATGTGATATTTCACTCCCATGTGTAATGTGACAGATATGATGTGACACTCCATAACACATGTGACAAATGTGAGGTGACAATCACACTCGAGGTGTGACATATGTCAGGTGACACTGCCACATGTGTTGAAGTAGAAATGGTGTGACCAATAACAGGCACAATGTGACTGACATTTTTGGATAATTGCATGTTATGACACACATGAGGTGACAATCACTCAGGCATTATGACAGGTGTGATGTGACAATCATAAGAGGCTTGTGACAGATGTGTGGTGACAATCACATGCCAATTGTGACAGGGTGAGCTGATACACACCTGGGTTGTGCCTGAAGTTATGTGACATTCTCATGTGTAATGACATATACTGTGTGATACTCTGTAATGCATGTGACAAATGTGAGGTGACAATCACAGTCTTGGTGTGACAGATGTCATGTGACACTGCCATGTGTGTTGAGACAGAAATGGCATGACAGTCACAGGCTCAATGTGACAGATATGATGTGACAGTTGTGCATGATGACACAGAGGAGGTGACAATCACAAGGGCACAGTGACAGCAGTGATGTGACCCACAGAAGCAGTGTGTGTGAAAACCCACATGCTGGTTGTGACTATGTGAGATGACACACAAGGGGCTTGTGCCTGATGTGATATGACACTGTCATGTGTGATGACAGATATGATGTGACACTCCATAAAGCACATGACAAATGTGAGGTGACAATCACACTCTTGGTGTGACAGATGTCATGTGACACTGACATGTGTGTTGAGACAAATAGGTGACAGCCACAGGCATGATGTGACAGATATGTGACACTTGCCTGTTATGACACAGATGAGGTGACAATCACATGGGCATGGTGACAGTTTGGATGGGACACACATAAGTGGTGTGTGACAGCTGTGTGGTGTAAACCACTTGCTGGTTGTGACCATGTGAGGTGACACACAAGTGGGTTGTGCCTGATGTGCTATGACACACTCATGTGATGGGACACATATGACATGACACTCCAGAAGTCATGTGACAAATGTGATGTGCTAATCACACTCTTGTTGAGACAGATGTCAGGTAACACTGCCATGTGTGTCGAGACAGAAATAGTGTGACCCTAACAGGCACAATGGGACTGAAATGTTGTGACACTTGCACATTATGACACCCATGAGGTGACAATCACACAGGCATTGGGACAGGTGTGATGTGACAATCATGAGTCTTGTGACCGATGTGTGGTGACATTGACATGCCAATTGTGACCATGTGGGGTGACACACAAGTGAATTTGGAACTGTTGTGATGTGACACACGCATGTGCAATGTGACTGGTGTGATGTGACACTCCTGGGAGGCATGTGACTAATATGAGGGGACAATCACACTCTGTGTGTCACAGGAGTCAGGTGACACTCTCAAGTGTGTTGAGACCCATGTGATGTGACAATCACATGTGCAATGACACAGGTATGATGTGACCCTTGGGCATTAAGACACATGAGGTGACAAATACATGAACATTGTGACAGTTGTGATGTGACCGTCATAAGCAGCTTGTGACAGATGTGTGGTGACAATCACATGCCAGTTGTGACCATGTGAGGTGACACACAAGTGGGCTGTGCCTGATGTGATATGACACTCTCATGTGTGATGACAGATAGGATGTGTCACTCTGTAAAGCATGTGCCAAATGTGAGGTAACACACTATGGGTGTAACAGATGTCAGATGACACTGCCACATTTGTTGAGGCAGAAATGCTGTGACAATAACAGACATGATGTGACTGATATGTTATGGCACTTGCGTGTTACAACACAGGTGATGTGACAATCACATGGGCCTTGTAACAGTTTTGATGTGACACACATAAGCATGTGTGACACATGTGTGGTGATCACGTGAGGTGACACACAAATGGCTTGTGCTTGATGTGATATGACTCTCATGTGTGATGACAGGTATGATGCGATGCTCTGTAAAGCAAGTGACAATGTGAGGTGACACACAAGTTGATTGGAACTGATCTGATGTGACACACACATGTGTGATATGAGAGGTATGATGTGACACTCCTGCATGGCATGTGACTTATATGAGGTGACAATCACTCTCTGGGTGTGACACATGTCAGGAGACACTCTCATGCATGTTGAGACAGATGTGATATGACAATCACAGGTGCAATGCGACACATATGATGGGGCATTTGCATGTTAAGATACATGTGGGATGACAACCACAGAAGCGTTGTGACAGTTGTGATGTGACAATCATAAATGGCTTGGGACAAATGAGTGGTGACAATCGTATGCTGATTGTGACCTTCTGAGTTGACATGCATGTGGGTTGTGATGGACATGATGTGACATGCACATGTGAAGTGACAGGTATGCTGTAATGCTTCTGGAAGTCTTCTGACAAATTGAGGTCACAATACCACTCTGAGTGTGACAGGTATCAGGTGACAATGCCACATGTGTTGAGACAGAAATGATATGAGAGCCACAGGCATGATGTGATAGCTATGATGTGACACTTGCCTCTTAAGACACATGGTGAGGTAACAATCACATGAGTGTTGTGACAGTTGTGATGTGACACACATAAGCAATGTGTGACAGGTGTGTGATGACAACCACATGCTGGTTGTGACCATGTGAGGTGACACAAGTGGGTTGTACCTGATGAGATATGACACTCTCACATGTGATGCGACAGATATGATGTGACACTCTGGAAGGCATTTGACACATGTGATGTGACACTCACACTCAGGGTATGACAGATGTCAGATGACACACCCACATGGGCTGAGACAGAAGTGACGTGATAATCATAAGTGTGATGGGATAGATACGATATAATGCTTTCATGTTATGACACATGTGAGGTAACGGCCACATGGGTGTGGTGACAGTTGTGATATGACACTGATAAGAGGCTTGTGACAGATGTGTGGTGACAATCATATGCCAGTGGTGAACACATGAGGTGACAAATGGGTGGTGATGGATGTGACGTGACAGTCCCATATGTGATGTGACAGGGAAACATGACACTTTGTAAGGCACCTGACAAATGGGAGGTGACAAACACACTCTGGGTGTGACAGATGCCAGGTGACACTGCCACATGTGTTGAGACAGAAATGATGCGAGAGTCACAGGCACGATGTGACAGATATGATGTGACACGTGCATTCTGACATAGGAGAAGTGACAGTCACATGGGTGTTATAACAGTTTTGATGTAACACACAGAAGTATGTGTGACAGATGTGTGGTGACAATCATATGCCAATTGTGACAATGGGAGGTGACACACAACTGGGTTGGATCTGATGTGATGTGACAATCACATGTGCAATGTGACAGTTATGATGTGACAGTTGTGCGTGAAGACACATGTGAGGTGACAGTCACTTGAGCATTGTGACAGTTGTGATGTGAGACTCATAAGTGGCTTGTGACCAGTGTGTGGTGACAATCATATGCAGATTGTGACCATCTGAGATCACATACATATGGGTTTTGACTGATGTGATGTGACATGCACATGTCAGATGTGACAGGGATGATGTGACACTCCCAGAAGACGTGTGACAAGTGTGAGGTGACAATCACACTGTGGGTGTGACAGATATCAGGTGACACTGCCACGTGTGTTGAGACAGAAATGATGTGATGATCACAGGCATGATATGAGAGATATGATGTGACACTTGCATATTATAACACAGATGAGGTGACCATCACATGGGCATTGTAACAGATTTGACGTGACCCACATAAGCATGTGTGACAGATGTGTGGTGACAATAACATGTGGGTTGTGACCATGTGAGGTGACACACAAGTGGGTTGTGCCTCATGTGATATTTCACTCCCATGTGTAATGTGACAGATATGATGTGACACTCCATAACACATGTGACAAATGTGAGGTGACAATCACACTCGAGGTGTGACATATGTCAGGTGACACTGCCACATGTGTTGAAGTAGAAATGGTGTGACCAATAACAGGCACAATGTGACTGACATTTTTGGATAATTGCATGTTATGACACACATGAGGTGACAATCACTCAGGCATTATGACAGGTGTGATGTGACAATCATAAGAGGCTTGTGACAGATGTGTGGTGACAATCACATGCCAATTGTGACAGGGTGAGCTGATACACACGTGGGTTGTGCCTGAAGTTATGTGACATTCTCATGTGTAATGACATATACTGTGTGATACTCTGTAATGCATGTGACAAATGTGAGGTGACAATCACAGTCTTGGTGTGACAGATGTCATGTGACACTGCCATGTGTGTTGAGACAGAAATGGCATGACAGTCACAGGCTCAATGTGACAGATATGATGTGACACTTGCCCATGATGACACTGGTGAGGTGACAATCACAGGGGGTTGTGAAAGTTGTGATGTGACACACATAATCAGTGTGTGACAGGTATGTTTTGGCAACCACATGTAGGTTGTGACCATGTGAGATGACACACAAGTGGGTTGTGCCTGCTGTGATGTGATACTCTCATGTGTGATGACAGATATGATGTAACACTTCATCAAGCATGTGGCAAATGTGAGTCAACAATCACACTCTGGGTGTGACAGATGTCAGATGACACTGCCATATTTGCTGAGACAGAAATGATGTGACAGTCACAGGCATGATGTGAAAAATAGGATGTGACACTACATAAAGCATGTCACAAATGTGAGGTGATAATGACACTTTGGATGTGACAGATATCACAACTGCCATGTGTGTTGAGACAGAAATGATATGACAATAACAGGCATGTGACTGATATGTAGTGGCACTTGCACATTATGACACATGAGAAGACAATCACAAGGACCTTGTGACAGGTGTGATGTGACAATCATAAGTGGTTTGTGCCAGTTGTGGGTTGACAATCACTCGATGGTTGTGATAATGTGAATTGTGGAAAAACAGGTTTGTGATATAGACTTTGACATGCACATGTGTGATGTGACAGATATGCGACTCTCTCTAAGGCATGTGTCAAATATGAGGTGACGATCACACTCTGGGTGTAACAGATGTCAGGGGAATCTGCCACATGTGTTGAGACAGAAATGAGGTCACAGGTGCAATGTGACAGATATGATGTGACAGTTGTGCATGATGACACAGAGGAGGTGACAATCACAAGGGCACAGTGTGTGTTGAGGCAGAAATGCTGTGACAATAACAGACATGATGTGACTGATATGTTATGGCACTTGTGTGTTACAACACAGGTGATGTGACAATCACATGGGCCTTGTAACAGTTTTGATGTGACACACATAAGCATGTGTGACACATGTGTGGTGATCACGTGAGGTGACACACAAATGGCTTGTGCTTGATGTGATATGACTCTCATGTGTGATGACAGGTATGATGCGATGCTCTGTAAAGCAAGTGACAATGTGAGGTGACACACAAGTTGGTTGGAACTGATCTGATGTGACACACACATGTGTGATATGAGAGGTATGATGTGACACCCCTGCATGGCATGTGACTTATATGAGGTGACACTCACTCTCTGGGTGTGACACATGTCAGGAGACACTCTCATGCGTGTTGAGACAGATGTGATATGACAATCACAGGTGCAATGCGACACATATGATGGGGCATTTGCATGTTAAGATACATGTGGGATGACAACCACAGAAGCGTTGTGACAGTTGTGATGTGACAATCATAAATGGCTTGGGACAAATGAGTGGTGACAATCGTATGCTGATTGTGACCTTCTGAGTTGACATGCATGTGGGTTGTGATGGACATGATGTGACATGCACATGTGAAGTGACAGGTATGCTGTAATGCTTCTGGAAGTCTTCTGACAAATTGAGGTCACAATACCACTCTGAGTGTGACAGGTATCAGGTGACAATGCCACATGTGTTGAGACAGAAATGATATGAGAGCCACAGGCATGATGTGATAGCTATGATGTGACACTTGCCTCTTAAGACACATGGTGAGGTAACAATCACATGAGTGTTGTGACAGTTGTGATGTGACACACATAAGCAATGTGTGACAGGTGTGTGATGACAACCACATGCTGGTTGTGACCATGTGAGGTGACACAAGTGGGTTGTACCTGATGAGATATGACACTCTCACATGTGATGCGACAGATATGATGTGACACTCTGGAAGGCATTTGACACATGTGATGTGACACTCACACTCAGGGTATGACAGATGTCAGATGACACACCCACATGGGCTGAGACAGAAGTGACGTGATAATCATAAGTGTGATGGGATAGATACGATATAATGCTTTCATGTTATGACACATGTGAGGTAACGGCCACATGGGTGTGGTGACAGTTGTGATATGACACTGATAAGAGGCTTGTGACAGATGTGTGGTGACAATCATATGCCAGTGGTGAACACATGAGGTGACAAATGGGTGGTGATGGATGTGACGTGACAGTCCCATATGTGATGTGACAGGGAAACATGACACTTTGTAAGGCACCTGACAAATGGGAGGTGACAAACACACTCTGGGTGTGACAGATGCCAGGTGACACTGCCACATGTGTTGAGACAGAAATGATGCGAGAGTCACAGGCACGATGTGACAGCTATGATGTGACACGTGCATTCTGACATAGGAGAAGTGACAGTCACATGGGTGTTATAACAGTTTTGATGTAACACACAGAAGTATGTGTGACAGATGTGTGGTGACAATCATATGCCAATTGTGACAATGGGAGGTGACACACAACTGGGTTGGATCTGATGTGATGTGACAATCACATGTGCAATGTGACAGGTATGATGTGACAGTTGTGCGTGAAGACACATGTGAGGTGACAGTCACTTGAGCATTGTGACAGTTGTGATGTGAGACTCATAAGTGGCTTGTGACCAGTGTGTGGTGACAATCATATGCAGATTGTGACCATCTGAGATCACATACATATGGGTTTTGACTGATGTGATGTGACATGCACATGTCAGATGTGACAGGGATGATGTGACACTCCCAGAAGACGTGTGACAAGTGTGAGGTGACAATCACACTGTGGGTGTGACAGATATCAGGTGACACTGCCACGTGTGTTGAGACAGAAATGATGTGATGATCACAGGCATGATATGAGAGATATGATGTGACACTTGCATATTATAACACAGATGAGGTGACCATCACATGGGCATTGTAACAGATTTGACGTGACCCACATAAGCATGTGTGACAGATGTGTGGTGACAATAACATGTGGGTTGTGACCATGTGAGGTGACACACAAGTGGGTTGTGCCTCATGTGATATTTCACTCCCATGTGTAATGTGACAGATATGATGTGACACTCCATAACACATGTGACAAATGTGAGGTGACAATCACACTCGAGGTGTGACATATGTCAGGTGACACTGCCACATGTGTTGAAGTAGAAATGGTGTGACCAATAACAGGCACAATGTGACTGACATTTTTGGATAATTGCATGTTATGACACACATGAGGTGACAATCACTCAGGCATTATGACAGGTGTGATGTGACAATCATAAGAGGCTTGTGACAGATGTGTGGTGACAATCACATGCCAATTGTGACAGGGTGAGCTGATACACACGTGGGTTGTGCCTGAAGTTATGTGACATTCTCATGTGTAATGACATATACTGTGTGATACTCTGTAATGCATGTGACAAATGTGAGGTGACAATCACAGTCTTGGTGTGACAGATGTCATGTGACACTGCCATGTGTGTTGAGACAGAAATGGCATGACAGTCACAGGCTCAATGTGACAGATATGATGTGACACTTGCCCATGATGACACTGGTGAGGTGACAATCACAGGGGGTTGTGAAAGTTGTGATGTGACACACATAATCAGTGTGTGACAGGTATGTTTTGGCAACCACATGTAGGTTGTGACCATGTGAGATGACACACAAGTGGGTTGTGCCTGCTGTGATGTGATACTCTCATGTGTGATGACAGATATGATGTAACACTTCATCAAGCATGTGGCAAATGTGAGTCAACAATCACACTCTGGGTGTGACAGATGTCAGATGACACTGCCATATTTGCTGAGACAGAAATGATGTGACAGTCACAGGCATGATGTGAAAAATAGGATGTGACACTACATAAAGCATGTCACAAATGTGAGGTGATAATGACACTTTGGATGTGACAGATATCACAACTGCCATGTGTGTTGAGACAGAAATGATATGACAATAACAGGCATGTGACTGATATGTAGTGGCACTTGCACATTATGACACATGAGAAGACAATCACAAGGACCTTGTGACAGGTGTGATGTGACAATCATAAGTGGTTTGTGCCAGTTGTGGGTTGACAATCACTCGATGGTTGTGATAATGTGAATTGTGGAAAAACAGGTTTGTGATATAGACTTTGACATGCACATGTGTGATGTGACAGATATGCAACTATCTCTAAGGCATGTGTCAAATATGAGGTGACGATCACACTCTGGGTGTAACAGATGTCAGGGGAATCTGCCACATGTGTTGAGACAGAAATGAGGTCACAGGTGCAATGTGACAGATATGATGTGACAGTTGTGCATGATGACACAGAGGAGGTGACAATCACAAGGGCACAGTGTGTGTTGAGGCAGAAATGCTGTGACAATAACAGACATGATGTGACTGATATGTTATGGCACTTGTGTGTTACAACACAGGTGATGTGACAATCACATGGGCCTTGTAACAGTTTTGATGTGACACACATAAGCATGTGTGACACATGTGTGGTGATCATGTGAGGTGACACACAAATGGCTTGTGCTTGATGTGATATGACTCTCATGTGTGATGACAGGTATGATGCGATGCTCTGTAAAGCAAGTGACAATGTGAGGTGACACACAAGTTGGTTGGAACTGATCTGATGTGACACACACATGTGTGATATGAGAGGTATGATGTGACACCCCTGCATGGCATGTGACTTATATGAGGTGACACTCACTCTCTGGGTGTGACACATGTCAGGAGACACTCTCATGCGTGTTGAGACAGATGTGATATGACAATCACAGGTGCAATGCGACACATATGATGGGGCATTTGCATGTTAAGATACATGTGGGATGACAACCACAGAAGCGTTGTGACAGTTGTGATGTGACAATCATAAATGGCTTGGGACAAATGAGTGGTGACAATCGTATGCTGATTGTGACCTTCTGAGTTGACATGCATGTGGGTTGTGATGGACATGATGTGACATGCACATGTGAAGTGACAGGTATGCTGTAATGCTTCTGGAAGTCTTCTGACAAATTGAGGTCACAATACCACTCTGAGTGTGACAGGTATCAGGTGACAATGCCACATGTGTTGAGACAGAAATGATATGAGAGCCACAGGCATGATGTGATAGCTATGATGTGACACTTGCCTCTTAAGACACATGGTGAGGTAACAATCACATGAGTGTTGTGACAGTTGTGATGTGACACACATAAGCAATGTGTGACAGGTGTGTGATGACAACCACATGCTGGTTGTGACCATGTGAGGTGACACAAGTGGGTTGTACCTGATGAGATATGACACTCTCACATGTGATGCGACAGATATGATGTGACACTCTGGAAGGCATTTGACACATGTGATGTGACACTCACACTCAGGGTATGACAGATGTCAGATGACACACCCACATGGGCTGAGACAGAAGTGACGTGATAATCATAAGTGTGATGGGATAGATACGATATAATGCTTTCATGTTATGACACATGTGAGGTAACGGCCACATGGGTGTGGTGACAGTTGTGATATGACACTGATAAGAGGCTTGTGACAGATGTGTGGTGACAATCATATGCCAGTGGTGAACACATGAGGTGACAAATGGGTGGTGATGGATGTGACGTGACAGTCCCATATGTGATGTGACAGGGAAACATGACACTTTGTAAGGCACCTGACAAATGGGAGGTGACAAACACACTCTGGGTGTGACAGATGCCAGGTGACACTGCCACATGTGTTGAGACAGAAATGATGCGAGAGTCACAGGCACGATGTGACAGCTATGATGTGACACGTGCATTCTGACATAGGAGAAGTGACAGTCACATGGGTGTTATAACAGTTTTGATGTAACACACAGAAGTATGTGTGACAGATGTGTGGTGACAATCATATGCCAATTGTGACAATGGGAGGTGACACACAACTGGGTTGGATCTGATGTGATGTGACAATCACATGTGCAATGTGACAGGTATGATGTGACAGTTGTGCGTGAAGACACATGTGAGGTGACAGTCACTTGAGCATTGTGACAGTTGTGATGTGAGACTCATAAGTGGCTTGTGACCAGTGTGTGGTGACAATCATATGCAGATTGTGACCATCTGAGATCACATACATATGGGTTTTGACTGATGTGATGTGACATGCACATGTCAGAGGTGACAGGGATGATGTGACACTCCCAGAAGACGTGTGACAAGTGTGAGGTGACAATCACACTGTGGGTGTGACAGATATCAGGTGACACTGCCACGTGTGTTGAGACAGAAATGATGTGATGATCACAGGCATGATATGAGAGATATGATGTGACACTTGCATATTATAACACAGATGAGGTGACAATCACATGGGCATTGTAACAGATTTGACGTGACCCACATAAGCATGTGTGACAGATGTGTGGTGACAATAACATGTGGGTTGTGACCATGTGAGGTGACACACAAGTGGGTTGTGCCTCATGTGATATTTCACTCCCATGTGTAATGTGACAGATATGATGTGACACTCCATAACACATGTGACAAATGTGAGGTGACAATCACACTCGAGGTGTGACATATGTCAGGTGACACTGCCACATGTGTTGAAGTAGAAATGGTGTGACCAATAACAGGCACAATGTGACTGACATTTTTGGATAATTGCATGTTATGACACACATGAGGTGACAATCACTCAGGCATTATGACAGGTGTGATGTGACAATCATAAGAGGCTTGTGACAGATGTGTGGTGACAATCACATGCCAATTGTGACAGGGTGAGCTGATACACACCTGGGTTGTGCCTGAAGTTATGTGACATTCTCATGTGTAATGACATATACTGTGTGATACTCTGTAATGCATGTGACAAATGTGAGGTGACAATCACAGTCTTGGTGTGACAGATGTCATGTGACACTGCCATGTGTGTTGAGACAGAAATGGCATGACAGTCACAGGCTCAATGTGACAGATATGATGTGACACTTGCCCATGATGACACTGGTGAGGTGACAATCACAGGGGGTTGTGAAAGTTGTGATGTGACACACATAATCAGTGTGTGACAGGTATGTTTTGGCAACCACATGTAGGTTGTGACCATGTGAGATGACACACAAGTGGGTTGTGCCTGCTGTGATGTGATACTCTCATGTGTGATGACAGATATGATGTAACACTTCATCAAGCATGTGGCAAATGTGAGTCAACAATCACACTCTGGGTGTGACAGATGTCAGATGACACTGCCATATTTGCTGAGACAGAAATGATGTGACAGTCACAGGCATGATGTGAAAAATAGGATGTGACACTACATAAAGCATGTCACAAATGTGAGGTGATAATGACACTTTGGATGTGACAGATATCACAACTGCCATGTGTGTTGAGACAGAAATGATATGACAATAACAGGCATGTGACTGATATGTAGTGGCACTTGCACATTATGACACATGAGAAGACAATCACAAGGACCTTGTGACAGGTGTGATGTGACAATCATAAGTGGTTTGTGCCAGTTGTGGGTTGACAATCACTCGATGGTTGTGATAATGTGAATTGTGGAAAAACAGGTTTGTGATATAGACTTTGACATGCACATGTGTGATGTGACAGATATGCGACTCTCTCTAAGGCATGTGTCAAATATGAGGTGACGATCACACTCTGGGTGTAACAGATGTCAGGGGAATCTGCCACATGTGTTGAGACAGAAATGAGGTCACAGGTGCAATGTGACAGATATGATGTGACAGTTGTGCATGATGACACAGAGGAGGTGACAATCACAAGGGCACAGTGTGTGTTGAGGCAGAAATGCTGTGACAATAACAGACATGATGTGACTGATATGTTATGGCACTTGTGTGTTACAACACAGGTGATGTGACAATCACATGGGCCTTGTAACAGTTTTGATGTGACACACATAAGCATGTGTGACACATGTGTGGTGATCACGTGAGGTGACACACAAATGGCTTGTGCTTGATGTGATATGACTCTCATGTGTGATGACAGGTATGATGCGATGCTCTGTAAAGCAAGTGACAATGTGAGGTGACACACAAGTTGGTTGGAACTGATCTGATGTGACACACACATGTGTGATATGAGAGGTATGATGTGACACCCCTGCATGGCATGTGACTTATATGAGGTGACACTCACTCTCTGGGTGTGACACATGTCAGGAGACACTCTCATGCGTGTTGAGACAGATGTGATATGACAATCACAGGTGCAATGCGACACATATGATGGGGCATTTGCATGTTAAGATACATGTGGGATGACAACCACAGAAGCGTTGTGACAGTTGTGATGTGACAATCATAAATGGCTTGGGACAAATGAGTGGTGACAATCGTATGCTGATTGTGACCTTCTGAGTTGACATGCATGTGGGTTGTGATGGACATGATGTGACATGCACATGTGAAGTGACAGGTATGCTGTAATGCTTCTGGAAGTCTTCTGACAAATTGAGGTCACAATAACACTCTGAGTGTGACAGGTATCAGGTGACAATGCCACATGTGTTGAGACAGAAATGATATGAGAGCCACAGGCATGATGTGATAGCTATGATGTGACACTTGCCTGTTAAGACACATGGTGAGGTAACAATCACATGAGTGTTGTGACAGTTGTGATGTGACACACATAAGCAATGTGTGACAGGTGTGTGATGACAACCACATGCTGGTTGTGACCATGTGAGGTGACACAAGTGGGTTGTACCTGATGAGATATGACACTCTCACATGTGATGCGACAGATATGATGTGACACTCTGGAAGGCATTTGACACATGTGATGTGACACTCACACTCAGGGTATGACAGATGTCAGATGACACACCCACATGGGCTGAGACAGAAGTGACGTGATAATCATAAGTGTGATGGGATAGATACGATATAATGCTTTCATGTTATGACACATGTGAGGTAACGGCCACATGGGTGTGGTGACAGTTGTGATATGACACTGATAAGAGGCTTGTGACAGATGTGTGGTGACAATCATATGCCAGTGGTGAACACATGAGGTGACAAATGGGTGGTGATGGATGTGACGTGACAGTCCCATATGTGATGTGACAGGGAAACATGACACTTTGTAAGGCACCTGACAAATGGGAGGTGACAAACACACTCTGGGTGTGACAGATGCCAGGTGACACTGCCACATGTGTTGAGACAGAAATGATGCGAGAGTCACAGGCACGATGTGACAGCTATGATGTGACACGTGCATTCTGACATAGGAGAAGTGACAGTCACATGGGTGTTATAACAGTTTTGATGTAACACACAGAAGTATGTGTGACAGATGTGTGGTGACAATCATATGCCAATTGTGACAATGGGAGGTGACACACAACTGGGTTGGATCTGATGTGATGTGACAATCACATGTGCAATGTGACAGGTATGATGTGACAGTTGTGCGTGAAGACACATGTGAGGTGACAGTCACTTGAGCATTGTGACAGTTGTGATGTGAGACTCATAAGTGGCTTGTGACCAGTGTGTGGTGACAATCATATGCAGATTGTGACCATCTGAGATCACATACATATGGGTTTTGACTGATGTGATGTGACATGCACATGTCAGAGGTGACAGGGATGATGTGACACTCCCAGAAGACGTGTGACAAGTGTGAGGTGACAATCACACTGTGGGTGTGACAGATATCAGGTGACACTGCCACGTGTGTTGAGACAGAAATGATGTGATGATCACAGGCATGATATGAGAGATATGATGTGACACTTGCATATTATAACACAGATGAGGTGACAATCACATGGGCATTGTAACAGATTTGACATGACCCACATAAGCATGTGTGACAGATGTGTGGTGACAATAACATGTGGGTTGTGACCATGTGAGGTGACACACAAGTGGGTTGTGCCTCATGTGATATTTCACTCCCATGTGTAATGTGACAGATATGATGTGACACTCCATAACACATGTGACAAATGTGAGGTGACAATCACACTCGAGGTGTGACATATGTCAGGTGACACTGCCACATGTGTTGAAGTAGAAATGGTGTGACCAATAACAGGCACAATGTGACTGACATTTTTGGATAATTGCATGTTATGACACACATGAGGTGACAATCACTCAGGCATTATGACAGGTGTGATGTGACAATCATAAGAGGCTTGTGACAGATGTGTGGTGACAATCACATGCCAATTGTGACAGGGTGAGCTGATACACACCTGGGTTGTGCCTGAAGTTA
>NW_026648537.1:0-45932 GCF_030028045.1 Hippopotamus amphibius kiboko | reverse complement strand
CATCCCCTCTCTGGCTGCCCCTCTTGCTTCTTCTCTGCTGCCAAGCCTCTCGCACCACACGTGCGTCTCATTGGAAGGAGCAGGCTGCTTGCCATTCTTGGGCAGGGAATCATCCCACACACCTCGTTTCCTCGAAGGGGAGTGCAGACTGACTCAGAGCCTCCAGAGGAGCTGTAGTCTCTCCAGCCACAGAGGCCTGTAGCCGAGTCCATGACAGCCTGTTGCAGGGAGGGCTCCTATGGGAGAGTGCCATGCTTCCCTGGCAGGGGCTCCTTCTCACACTGCTTTCCGTGGGGAAACACTGTGTGCGCCAGGGGTCTCCTGTGTGCACAAAATCTCTCCCCAGTGCCTGAGGTGCAGGGAATCCTCTTTGGACACAGAGCAATGTTCTAGGCAGACCTCCCATGCTGGGAGAGCCTCCACTTCCCCAACTGTCCAACTGCCTCAGGAACACACTTCTAGGGAGTGTGGGTCTAACAGGCAGAACGGCCCGAGTGAGGAACGTGGATGGCAGGCCAAAGCCACTGTGCTGAGCATTCCCCCTGCAAGTCCCAGCTGAAGGCTCTGTGCACCAGGCTCAAGCTGGAATGAGCCTGTAGCCTGGCCTCCAGTCCCAGGCTTTCCCTGGGCACTGCTAGTTTGGGACCCATCCCAGGCTCAGCCAGGCCTCCCTAGGGCCTGTGCTGGCCTGGGCCACTGCCAGCCAGCAGGACCTCGACAGAGCACAGTTCATTCGAGCAGGCCCCAGGGTGTTGCCTGTGTGTCTCTTGCACTGCTGGCAAGCTGCGGGTCCAGAGGCTGAGTGTGCACGTGGCCCCTGGGGCCTGAGCACAAAACAGTCATGACCCCACTTGCAAGCAGGACTCCTGCCACCTCTTCGCTGCCTGCCACACTCCCTTGCTGCCTGCACTGTCTTCACTGCTGGCAGGCCTCTGTGTGCACAGGCCGGTCTATGCCAAGGAAACAAGGGGCTTGCTCTCCCCTTGCTAGGAGCTCCTCCTACAGCACTCTGGACCAGGGCACACACGCCCCTGGACCAGCAGCCTGCAAGGAAGCTGCCGCTGAGCCATGCAGAAAGGCCTGCAGCACTTGGCAGGGAGCCTTCGGCTGTGGACAGCTTTCCCACTGCCAAGCCTTGGAGGAGCTCATGGATGCTGGGGCGTGCAGCGTTTTCCATCGGAGAGCACTGGGGGCCCAAAGCCTCCCCTGTGCCTTCCGAGCCCCTTCCCACCCACAGGCCCTTGGCACCCACTCTGTTGCCAGAGGGAAGTCCTAAGCAGGACTCTCGAGCTTGTGCAGCCAGAGTGCCTCCTGCTTGGAAACGGCCTCAGGAACTCATTTGGAGTGAGGCTGCTCCCATGCTTATCAGCCAGCAGATGGTGCCATCGCTCCACCAAAAAACTCTCTGCTTTGCCTTCAGCCCTGGCTCGCCCTGCTGAGCTCTCTCTGCCTCAAGCAGAAGCTCCAGTGTGCGTCCAGCCTACAGAAAGCAGAGTGCCTTTGCCTGAGCACTGCTATGCTGTGGCAGCACCCTGAAGGCCTCCTAGGGCCTTCTCTGCCCTAACCCAAGTCGTGCCATTCGGCCCATGCGGGGAGCAAAGCTCCCCCTTGCCAGGGCTCAGCGTGTGGCCTGTGTGGGGTTTCATGGCTGGGAAAAGGCAGATCCTGAAGCTGGGTGCCCTCCTGTGAATGGGGCCTGGTGGGCAGAGCCGGCATTCCCTGGTTGGGATGTAGGAGATCTGGGGCCTTCAAGCTGCATGCACATCCCCTCTCTGGCTGCCCCTCTTGCTTCTTCTCTGCTGCCAAGCCTCTCGCACCACACGTGCGTCTCATTGGAAGGATCAGGCTGCTTGCCATTCTTGGGCAGGGAATCATCCCACACACCTCGTTTCCTCGAAGGGGAGTGCAGACTGACTCAGAGCCTCCAGAGGAGCTGTAGTCTCTCCAGCCACAGAGGCCTGTAGCCGAGTCCATGACAGCCTGTTGCAGGGAGGGCTCCTATGGGAGAGTGCCATGCTTCCCTGGCAGGGGCTCCTTCTCACACTGCTCTCCGTGGGGAAACACTGTGTGCGCCAGGGGTCTCCTGTGTGCACAAAATCTCTCCCCAGTGCCTGAGGTGCAGGGAATCCTCTTTGGACACAGAGCAATGTTCTAGGCAGACCTCCCATGCTGGGAGAGCCTCCACTTCCCCAACTGTCCAACTGCCTCAGGAACACACTTCTAGGGAGTGTGGGTCTAACAGGCAGAACGGCCCGAGTGAGGAACGTGGATGGCAGGCCAAAGCCACTGTGCTGAGCATTCCCCCTGCAAGTCCCAGCTGAAGGCTCTGGGCACCAGGCTCAAGCTGGAATGAGCCTGTAGCCTGGCCTCCAGTCCCAGGCTTTCCCTGGGCACTGCTAGTTTGGGACCCATCCCAGGCTCAGCCAGGCCTCCCTAGGGCCTGTGCTGGCCTGGGCCACTGCCAGCCAGCAGGACCTCGACAGAGCACAGTTCATTCGAGCAGGCCCCAGGGTGTTGCCTGTGTGTCTCTTGCACTGCTGGCAAGCTGCGGGTCCAGAGGCTGAGTGTGCACGTGGCCCCTGGGGCCTGAGCACAAAACAGTCATGACCCCACTTGCAAGCAGGACTCCTGCCACCTCTTCGCTGCCTGCCACACTCCCTTGCTGCCTGCACTGTCTTCACTGCTGGCAGGCCTCTGTGTGCACAGGCCGGTCTACGCCAAGGAAACAAGGGGCTTGCTCTCCCCTTGCTAGGGGCTCCTCCTACAGCACTCTGGACCAGGGCACACACGCCCCTGGACCAGCAGCCTGCAAGGAAGCTGCCGCTGAGCCATGCAGAAAGGCCTGCAGCACTTGGCAGGGAGCCTTCGGCTGTGGACAGCTTTCCCACTGCCAAGCCTTGGAGGAGCTCATGGATGCTGGGGCGTGCAGCGTTTTCCATCGGAGAGCACTGGGGGCCCAAAGCCTCCCCTGTGCCTTCCGAGCCCCTTCCCACCCACAGGCCCTTGGCACCCACTCTGTTGCCAGAGGGAAGTCCTAAGCAGGACTCTCGAGCTTGTGCAGCCAGAGTGCCTCCTGCTTGGAAACGGCCTCAGGAACTCATTTGGAGTGAGGCTGCTCCCATGCTTATCAGCCAGCAGATGGTGCCATCGCTCCACCAAAAAACTCTCTGCTTTGCCTTCAGCCCTGGCTCGCCCTGCTGAGCTCTCTCTGCCTCAAGCAGAAGCTCCAGTGTGCGTCCAGCCTACAGAAAGCAGAGTGCCTTTGCCTGAGCACTGCTATGCTGTGGCAGCACCCTGAAGGCCTCCTAGGGCCTTCTCTGCCCTAACCCAAGTCGTGCCATTCGGCCCATGCGGGGAGCAAAGCTCCCCCTTGCCAGGGCTCAGCGTGTGGCCTGTGTGGGGTTTCATGGCTGGGAAAAGGCAGATCCTGAAGCTGGGTGCCCTCCTGTGAATGGGGCCTGGTGGGCAGAGCCGGCATTCCCTGGTTGGGATGTAGGAGATCTGGGGCCTTCAAGCTGCATGCACATCCCCTCTCTGGCTGCCCCTCTTGCTTCTTCTCTGCTGCCAAGCCTCTCGCACCACACGTGCGTCTCATTGGAAGGAGCAGGCTGCTTGCCATTCTTGGGCAGGGAATCATCCCACACACCTCGTTTCCTCGAAGGGGAGTGCAGACTGACTCAGAGCCTCCAGAGGAGCTGTAGTCTCTCCAGCCACAGAGGCCTGTAGCCGAGTCCATGACAGCCTGTTGCAGGGAGGGCTCCTATGGGAGAGTGCCATGCTTCCCTGGCAGGGGCTCCTTCTCACACTGCTTTCCGTGGGGAAACACTGTGTGCGCCAGGGGTCTCCTGTGTGCACAAAATCTCTCCCCAGTGCCTGAGGTGCAGGGAATCCTCTTTGGACACAGAGCAATGTTCTAGGCAGACCTCCCATGCTGGGAGAGCCTCCACTTCCCCAACTGTCCAACTGCCTCAGGAACACACTTCTAGGGAGTGTGGGTCTAACAGGCAGAACGGCCCGAGTGAGGAACGTGGATGGCAGGCCAAAGCCACTGTGCTGAGCATTCCCCCTGCAAGTCCCAGCTGAAGGCTCTGTGCACCAGGCTCAAGCTGGAATGAGCCTGTAGCCTGGCCTCCAGTCCCAGGCTTTCCCTGGGCACTGCTAGTTTGGGACCCATCCCAGGCTCAGCCAGGCCTCCCTAGGGCCTGTGCTGGCCTGGGCCACTGCCAGCCAGCAGGACCTCGACAGAGCACAGTTCATTCGAGCAGGCCCCAGGGTGTTGCCTGTGTGTCTCTTGCACTGCTGGCAAGCTGCGGGTCCAGAGGCTGAGTGTGCACGTGGCCCCTGGGGCCTGAGCACAAAACAGTCATGACCCCACTTGCAAGCAGGACTCCTGCCACCTCTTCGCTGCCTGCCACACTCCCTTGCTGCCTGCACTGTCTTCACTGCTGGCAGGCCTCTGTGTGCACAGGCCGGTCTACGCCAAGGAAACAAGGGGCTTGCTCTCCCCTTGCTAGGAGCTCCTCCTACAGCACTCTGGACCAGGGCACACACGCCCCTGGACCAGCAGCCTGCAAGGAAGCTGCCGCTGAGCCATGCAGAAAGGCCTGCAGCACTTGGCAGGGAGCCTTCGGCTGTGGACAGCTTTCCCACTGCCAAGCCTTGGAGGAGCTCATGGATGCTGGGGCGTGCAGCGTTTTCCATCGGAGAGCACTGGGGGCCCAAAGCCTCCCCTGTGCCTTCCGAGCCCCTTCCCACCCACAGGCCCTTGGCACCCACTCTGTTGCCAGAGGGAAGTCCTAAGCAGGACTCTCGAGCTTGTGCAGCCAGAGTGCCTCCTGCTTGGAAACGGCCAAAGGAACTCATTTGGAGTGAGGCTGCTCCCATGCTTATCAGCCAGCAGATGGTGCCATCGCTCCACCAAAAAACTCTCTGCTTTGCCTTCAGCCCTGGCTCGCCCTGCTGAGCTCTCTCTGCCTCAAGCAGAAGCTCCAGTGTGCGTCCAGCCTACAGAAAGCAGAGTGCCTTTGCCTGAGCACTGCTATGCTGTGGCAGCACCCTGAAGGCCTCCTAGGGCCTTCTCTGCCCTAACCCAAGTCGTGCCATTCGGCCCATGCGGGGAGCAAAGCTCCCCCTTGGCAGGGCTCAGCGTGTGGCCTGTGTGGGGTTTCATGGCTGGGAAAAGGCAGATCCTGAAGCTGGGTGCCCTCCTGTGAATGGGGCCTGGTGGGCAGAGCCGGCATTCCCTGGTTGGGATGTAGGAGATCTGGGGCCTTCAAGCTGCATGCACATCCCCTCTCTGGCTGCCCCTCTTGCTTCTTCTCTGCTGCCAAGCCTCTCGCACCACACGTGCGTCTCATTGGAAGGAGCAGGCTGCTTGCCATTCTTGGGCAGGGAATCATCCCACACACCTCGTTTCCTCGAAGGGGAGTGCAGACTGACTCAGAGCCTCCAGAGGAGCTGTAGTCTCTCCAGCCACAGAGGCCTGTAGCCGAGTCCATGACAGCCTGTTGCAGGGAGGGCTCCTATGGGAGAGTGCCATGCTTCCCTGGCAGGGGCTCCTTCTCACACTGCTTTCCGTGGGGAAACACTGTGTGCGCCAGGGGTCTCCTGTGTGCACAAAATCTCTCCCCAGTGCCTGAGGTGCAGGGAATCCTCTTTGGACACAGAGCAATGTTCTAGGCAGACCTCCCATGCTGGGAGAGCCTCCACTTCCCCAACTGTCCAACTGCCTCAGGAACACACTTCTAGGGAGTGTGGGTCTAACAGGCAGAACGGCCCGAGTGAGGAACGTGGATGGCAGGCCAAAGCCACTGTGCTGAGCATTCCCCCTGCAAGTCCCAGCTGAAGGCTCTGGGCACCAGGCTCAAGCTGGAATGAGCCTGTAGCCTGGCCTCCAGTCCCAGGCTTTCCCTGGGCACTGCTAGTTTGGGACCCATCCCAGGCTCAGCCAGGCCTCCCTAGGGCCTGTGCTGGCCTGGGCCACTGCCAGCCAGCAGGACCTCGACAGAGCACAGTTCATTCGAGCAGGCCCCAGGGTGTTGCCTGTGTGTCTCTTGCACTGCTGGCAAGCTGCGGGTCCAGAGGCTGAGTGTGCACGTGGCCCCTGGGGCCTGAGCACAAAACAGTCATGACCCCACTTGCAAGCAGGACTCCTGCCACCTCTTCGCTGCCTGCCACACTCCCTTGCTGCCTGCACTGTCTTCACTGCTGGCAGGCCTCTGTGTGCACAGGCCGGTCTACGCCAAGGAAACAAGGGGCTTGCTCTCCCCTTGCTAGGAGCTCCTCCTACAGCACTCTGGACCAGGGCACACACGCCCCTGGACCAGCAGCCTGCAAGGAAGCTGCCGCTGAGCCATGCAGAAAGGCCTGCAGCACTTGGCAGGGAGCCTTCGGCTGTGGACAGCTTTCCCACTGCCAAGCCTTGGAGGAGCTCATGGATGCTGGGGCGTGCAGCGTTTTCCATCGGAGAGCACTGGGGGCCCAAAGCCTCCCCTGTGCCTTCCGAGCCCCTTCCCACCCACAGGCCCTTGGCACCCACTCTGTTGCCAGAGGGAAGTCCTAAGCAGGACTCTCGAGCTTGTGCAGCCAGAGTGCCTCCTGCTTGGAAACGGCCTCAGGAACTCATTTGGAGTGAGGCTGCTCCCATGCTTATCAGCCAGCAGATGGTGCCATCGCTCCACCAAAAAACTCTCTGCTTTGCCTTCAGCCCTGGCTCGCCCTGCTGAGCTCTCTCTGCCTCAAGCAGAAGCTCCAGTGTGCGTCCAGCCTACAGAAAGCAGAGTGCCTTTGCCTGAGCACTGCTATGCTGTGGCAGCACCCTGAAGGCCTCTTAGGGCCTTCTCTGCCCTAACCCAAGTCGTGCCATTCGGCCCATGCGGGGAGCAAAGCTCCCCCTTGCCAGGGCTCAGCGTGTGGCCTGTGTGGGGTTTCATGGCTGGGAAAAGGCAGATCCTGAAGCTGGGTGCCCTCCTGTGAATGGGGCCTGGTGGGCAGAGCCGGCATTCCCTGGTTGGGATGTAGGAGATCTGGGGCCTTCAAGCTGCATGCACATCCCCTCTCTGGCTGCCCCTCTTGCTTCTTCTCTGCTGCCAAGCCTCTCGCACCACACGTGCGTCTCATTGGAAGGATCAGGCTGCTTGCCATTCTTGGGCAGGGAATCATCCCACACACCTCGTTTCCTCGAAGGGGAGTGCAGACTGACTCAGAGCCTCCAGAGGAGCTGTAGTCTCTCCAGCCACAGAGGCCTGTAGCCGAGTCCATGACAGCCTGTTGCAGGGAGGGCTCCTATGGGAGAGTGCCATGCTTCCCTGGCAGGGGCTCCTTCTCACACTGCTTTCCGTGGGGAAACACTGTGTGCGCCAGGGGTCTCCTGTGTGCACAAAATCTCTCCCCAGTGCCTGAGGTGCAGGGAATCCTCTTTGGACACAGAGCAATGTTCTAGGCAGACCTCCCATGCTGGGAGAGCCTCCACTTCCCCAACTGTCCAACTGCCTCAGGAACACACTTCTAGGGAGTGTGGGTCTAACAGGCAGAACGGCCCGAGTGAGGAACGTGGATGGCAGGCCAAAGCCACTGTGCTGAGCATTCCCCCTGCAAGTCCCAGCTGAAGGCTCTGTGCACCAGGCTCAAGCTGGAATGAGCCTATAGCCTGGCCTCCAGTCCCAGGCTTTCCCTGGGCACTGCTAGTTTGGGACCCATCCCAGGCTCAGCCAGGCCTCCCTAGGGCCTGTGCTGGCCTGGGCCACTGCCAGCCAGCAGGACCTCGACAGAGCACAGTTCATTCGAGCAGGCCCCAGGGTGTTGCCTGTGTGTCTCTTGCACTGCTGGCAAGCTGCGGGTCCAGAGGCTGAGTGTGCACGTGGCCCCTGGGGCCTGAGCACAAAACAGTCATGACCCCACTTGCAAGCAGGACTCCTGCCACCTCTTCGCTGCCTGCCACACTCCCTTGCTGCCTGCACTGTCTTCACTGCTGGCAGGCCTCTGTGTGCACAGGCCGGTCTACGCCAAGGAAACAAGGGGCTTGCTCTCCCCTTGCTAGGAGCTCCTCCTACAGCACTCTGGACCAGGGCACACACGCCCCTGGACCAGCAGCCTGCAAGGAAGCTGCCGCTGAGCCATGCAGAAAGGCCTGCAGCACTTGGCAGGGAGCCTTCGGCTGTGGACAGCTTTCCCACTGCCAAGCCTTGGAGGAGCTCATGGATGCTGGGGCGTGCAGCGTTTTCCATCGGAGAGCACTGGGGGCCCAAAGCCTCCCCTGTGCCTTCTGAGCCCCTTCCCACCCACAGGCCCTTGGCACCCACTCTGTTGCCAGAGGGAAGTCCTAAGCAGGACTCTCGAGCTTGTGCAGCCAGAGTGCCTCCTGCTTGGAAACGGCCAAAGGAACTCATTTGGAGTGAGGCTGCTCCCATGCTTATCAGCCAGCAGATGGTGCCATCGCTCCACCAAAAAACTCTCTGCTTTGCCTTCAGCCAGGGTTCGCCTAGCTGAGCTCTCCTTGCCTCAAGCAGAAACTCCAGTGTGCATCCAGCCTACAGAAAGCAGAGTGCCTTTTCCTGAGCACTGCTATGTTGTGGCAGGTCCCCGAAGGCCTCCTAGGGCCTTCTCTCCCCTGACACAGTCATGCCATTCAGCCCACCTGGCGAGCAATGGTCCACCTTGACAGGGCACACGGTGCAGCCTGGGTGTAGTTTCATGGTTGGGAAAGGGCAGATCCGGAAGCTGGGTGCCCACATGTGAATGGGGCCTGATGGGCCGAGCTGTCATTCCCTGCTTGCGAAGCAGGAGCTCTGGGGCCTGCAAGCTGCGTGCACATCCCCTCCCTGGCTGCCCTCTTGCTTCTCCTCTGCTGCCAAGCCTCTCTCCCCACACGTGGGTCTCATCGAAAGGAGCAGGATGCTTGCCATTCTTTGCAAGGAGCTCATCCCACAAGCCTCATTTCCTTGGAGGGGTCTGCGAAATGCTCCAGAGCCTCCAGAGGAGCTGCAGACTCTCCAAACAACAAGGGCAGCAGCCGAGTCTATGACAGCCTGCTGCATGGAGGGCTTCGATGGGAGAGTGCCATGCAACCCTGGCGGCGACTCTCTCTCACAGTGCTTTCCATGGGGAAACATTGTGTGTGCCAAGTGTCTCCTGTGTGCAGAAAATCTCTCCCCAGCACCAGAAGTGCAGGGAATCCTCTTTGGACACACAGCAATGTTCTAGGAAGGCCTCCCATGTTGCGTGAGCCTCCACTTCCCCAACTGTCCAACTGCCTCAGGAGCACATTTCTAGGGAGTGTGGGTCGCACAGGCAGGGCGGCTCGAGTGAGGAACGTGGATTGCAGGCAAAAGCCACTGCGCTGACCATTCCCCCTGGAAGTCGCAGCTGAAGGCTCTCTGCACCAGGCCCTAGCTGGAATGAGCCTGCAGCCTGGCCTCCAGTCCCAGGCTTGCCCTGTGCTCTGCTAGGATGGGACCCATCCCAGCGTCAGCACAGCCACCCTAGGGCGTGTGCAGGCCTAGGCCACTGCCAGCCAGCAGGACTTCGATGGATTACCGTTCATTCAAGGAGGCCCCAGGGTGTTGCCTGTGTGTCTCTTGCCCTGCTGGGACGCTGCAGGTCCAGAGGCTGTGTGTGCACGTGGCCACTGGGGCCTGAGCACAAAACAGTCATGAGCCCACTTGCAAGCAGGATGCCTGCTGGCCCTTAGCTGCCTGAAACCTCCCCTTGCTGTCTGCGCTGTCTTCACTGCTGGCAGGCCTGGGTGTGCACAGGCAAGTCTAGGCCAAGGAAACTGGGTGCTTGCATGCCGCTTGCTAGGAGGTCCTCCTAATGCATTCTGGTCTGGGGCACACACGCCCCTGGACCAGAAGCCTGCAAGGCAGCTGCAGCTTCACCATCCACAAAGTCCTGCAGCACTTGGCAGGGAGCCTTCTGCTATGCACAGCTTTCCCACTCCAAAGCCTTGCAGGAGTTCATGGATGCTCGGGCCTGCAGTGTTTTCCATCGGAGAGCTCTGGGTGCCCAAAACCTCCCCTGTGGCTTCCGAGCACCCTCCAACCCACATGCCCTTGGCACCCAGTCTGTTGCCGGAGGGTAGTCCTAAGCAAGACTCTCTAAGCTTTTGGAGCCAGCGTGCCTCCTGCTTGGAAAGCTCCTCAGGAACTCATTTGGAGCGAGGCTTCTGCTCCCATGCTTGTCGGCCAGCAGATGGTGCCAGTGCTCCACCAAAAAACTCTCTGCTTTGCCTTCAGCCAGGGTTCGCCTAGCTGAGCTCTCCTTGCCTCAAGCAGAAACTCCAGTGTGCATCCAGCCTACAGAAAGCAGAGTGCCTTTGCCTGAGCACTGCTATGTTGTGGCAGGTCCCCGAAGGCCTCCTAGGGCCTTCTCTCCCCTGACACAGTCATGCCATTCAGCCCACCTGGCGAGCAATGGTCCACCTTGACAGGGCACACGGTGCAGCCTGGGTGTAGTTTCATGGTTGGGAAAGGGCAGATCCGGAAGCTGGGTGCCCACATGTGAATGGGGCCTGATGGGCCGAGCTGTCATTCCCTGCTTGCGAAGCAGGAGCTCTGGGGCCTGCAAGCTGCGTGCACATCCCCTCCCTGGCTGCCCTCTTGCTTCTCCTCTGCTGCCAAGCCTCTCTCCCCACACGTGGGTCTCATCGAAAGGAGCAGGATGCTTGCCATTCTTTGCAAGGAGCTCATCCCACAAGCCTCATTTCCTTGGAGGGGTCTGCGAAATGCTCCAGAGCCTCCAGAGGAGCTGCAGACTCTCCAAACAACAAGGGCAGCAGCCGAGTCTATGACAGCCTGCTGCATGGAGGGCTTCGATGGGAGAGTGCCATGCAACCCTGGCGGCGACTCTCTCTCACAGTGCTTTCCATGGGGAAACATTGTGTGTGCCAAGTGTCTCCTGTGTGCAGAAAATCTCTCCCCAGCACCAGAAGTGCAGGGAATCCTCTTTGGACACAGAGCAATGTTCTAGGAAGGCCTCCCATGGTGCGTGAGCCTCCACGTCCCCAACTGTCCAACTGCCTCAGGAGCACATTTCTAGGGAGTGTGGGTCGCACAGGCAGGGCGGCTCGAGTGAGGAACGTGGATTGCAGGCAAATGCCACTGCGCTGACCATTCCCCCTGGAAGTCGCAGCTGAAGGCTCTCTGCACCAGGCCCTAGCTGGAATGAGCCTGCAGCCTGGCCTCCAGTCCCAGGCTTGCCCTGGGCTCTGCTAGGATGGGACCCATCCCAGCCTCAGCACGGCCACCCTAGGGCCTGTGCAGGCCTAGGCCACTGCCAGCCAGCAGGACTTCGATGGATTACCGTTCATTCAAGGAGGCCCCAGGGTGTTGCCTGTGTGTCTCTTGCCCTGCTGGGACGCTGCAGGTCCAGAGGCTGTGTGTGCACGTGGCCACTGGGGCCTGAGCACAAAACAGTCATGAGCCCACTTGCAAGCAGGATGCCTGCTGGCCCTTAGCTGCCTGAAACCTCCCCTTGCTGTCTGCACTGTCTTCACTGCTGGCAGGCCTGGGTGTGCACAGGCAAGTCTAGGCCAAGGAAACTGGGTGCTTGCATGCCGCTTGCTAGGAGGTCCTCCTAATGCATTCTGGTCTGGGGCACACACGCCCCTGGACCAGAAGCCTGCAAGGCAGCTGCAGCTTCACCATCCACAAAGTCCTGCAGCACTTGGCAGGGAGCCTTCTGCTATGCACAGCTTTCCCACTCCAAAGCCTTGCAGGAGTTCATGGATGCTCGGGCCTGCAGTGTTTTCCATCGGAGAGCTCTGGGTGCCCAAAACCTCCCCTGTGGCTTCCGAGCACCCTCCAACCCACATGCCCTTGGCACCCAGTCTGTTGCCGGAGGGTAGTCCTAAGCAAGACTCTCTAAGCTTTTGGAGCCAGCGTGCCTCCTGCTTGGAAAGCTCCTCAGGAACTCATTTGGAGCGAGGCTTCTGCTCCCATGCTTGTCGGCCAGCAGATGGTGCCAGTGCTCCACCAAAAAACTCTCTGCTTTGCCTTCAGCCAGGGTTCGCCTAGCTGAGCTCTCCTTGCCTCAAGCAGAAACTCCAGTGTGCATCCAGCCTACAGAAAGCAGAGTGCCTTTTCCTGAGCACTGCTATGTTGTGGCAGGTCCCCGAAGGCCTCCTAGGGCCTTCTCTCCCCTGACACAGTCATGCCATTCAGCCCACCTGGCGAGCAATGGTCCACCTTGACAGGGCACACGGTGCAGCCTGGGTGTAGTTTCATGGTTGGGAAAGGGCAGATCCGGAAGCTGGGTGCCCACATGTGAATGGGGCCTGATGGGCCGAGCTGTCATTCCCTGCTTGCGAAGCAGGAGCTCTGGGGCCTGCAAGCTGCGTGCACATCCCCTCCCTGGCTGCCCTCTTGCTTCTCCTCTGCTGCCAAGCCTCTCTCCCCACACGTGGGTCTCATCGAAAGGAGCAGGATGCTTGCCATTCTTTGCAAGGAGCTCATCCCACAAGCCTCATTTCCTTGGAGGGGTCTGCGAAATGCTCCAGAGCCTCCAGAGGAGCTGCAGACTCTCCAAACAACAAGGGCAGCAGCCGAGTCTATGACAGCCTGCTGCATGGAGGGCTTCGATGGGAGAGTGCCATGCAACCCTGGCGGCGACTCTCTCTCACAGTGCTTTCCATGGGGAAACATTGTGTGTGCCAAGTGTCTCCTGTGTGCAGAAAATCTCTCCCCAGCACCAGAAGTGCAGGGAATCCTCTTTGGACACAGAGCAATGTTCTAGGAAGGCCTCCCATGGTGCATGAGCCTCCACGTCCCCAACTGTCCAACTGCCTCAGGAGCACATTTCTAGGGAGTGTGGGTCGCACAGGCAGGGCGGCTCGAGTGAGGAACGTGGATTGCAGGCAAAAGCCACTGCGCTGACCATTCCCCCTGGAAGTCGCAGCTGAAGGCTCTCTGCACCAGGCCCTAGCTGGAATGAGCCTGCAGCCTGGCCTCCAGTCCCAGGCTTGCCCTGGGCTCTGCTAGGATGGGACCCATCCCAGCCTCAGCACGGCCACCCTAGGGCCTGTGCAGGCCTAGGCCACTGCCAGCCAGCAGGACTTCGATGGATTACCGTTCATTCAAGGAGGCCCCAGGGTGTTGCCTGTGTGTCTCTTGCCCTGCTGGGACGCTGCAGGTCCAGAGGCTGTGTGTGCACGTGGCCACTGGGGCCTGAGCACAAAACAGTCATGAGCCCACTTGCAAGCAGGATGCCTGCTGGCCCTTAGCTGCCTGAAACCTCCCCTTGCTGTCTGCGCTGTCTTCACTGCTGGCAGGCCTGGGTGTGCACAGGCAAGTCTAGGCCAAGGAAACTGGGTGCTTGCATGCCGCTTGCTAGGAGGTCCTCCTAATGCATTCTGGTCTGGGGCACACACGCCCCTGGACCAGAAGCCTGCAAGGCAGCTGCAGCTTCACCATCCACAAAGTCCTGCAGCACTTGGCAGGGAGCCTTCTGCTATGCACAGCTTTCCCACTCCAAAGCCTTGCAGGAGTTCATGGATGCTCGGGCCTGCAGTGTTTTCCATCGGAGAGCTCTGGGTGCCCAAAACCTCCCCTGTGGCTTCCGAGCACCCTCCAACCCACATGCCCTTGGCACCCAGTCTGTTGCCGGAGGGTAGTCCTAAGCAAGACTCTCTAAGCTTTTGGAGCCAGCGTGCCTCCTGCTTGGAAAGCTCCTCAGGAACTCATTTGGAGCGAGGCTTCTGCTCCCATGCTTGTCGGCCAGCAGATGGTGCCAGTGCTCCACCAAAAACTTTCTGCTTTGCCTTCAGCCAGGGTTCGCCTAGCTGAGCTCTCCTTGCCTCAAGCAGAAACTCCAGTGTGCATCCAGCCTACAGAAAGCAGAGTGCCTTTTCCTGAGCACTGCTATGTTGTGGCAGGTCCCCGAAGGCCTCCTAGGGCCTTCTCTCCCCTGACACAGTCATGCCATTCAGCCCACCTGGCGAGCAATGGTCCACCTTGACAGGGCACACGGTGCAGCCTGGGTGTAGTTTCATGGTTGGGAAAGGGCAGATCCGGAAGCTGGGTGCCCACATGTGAATGGGGCCTGATGGGCCGAGCTGTCATTCCCTGCTTGCGAAGCAGGAGCTCTGGGGCCTGCAAGCTGCGTGCACATCCCCTCCCTGGCTGCCCTCTTGCTTCTCCTCTGCTGCCAAGCCTCTCTCCCCACACGTGGGTCTCATCGAAAGGAGCAGGATGCTTGCCATTCTTTGCAAGGAGCTCATCCCACAAGCCTCATTTCCTTGGAGGGGTCTGCGAAATGCTCCAGAGCCTCCAGAGGAGCTGCAGACTCTCCAAACAACAAGGGCAGCAGCCGAGTCTATGACAGCCTGCTGCATGGAGGGCTTCGATGGGAGAGTGCCATGCAACCCTGGCGGTGACTCTCTCTCACAGTTCTTTCCATGGGGAAACATTGTGTGTGCCAAGTGTCTCCTGTGTGCAGAAAATCTCTCCCCAGCACCAGAAGTGCAGGGAATCCTCTTTGGACACAGAGCAATGTTCTAGGAAGGCCTCCCATGGTGCGTGAGCCTCCACGTCCCCAACTGTCCAACTGCCTCAGGAGCACATTTCTAGGGAGTGTGGGTCGCACAGGCAGGGCAGCTCGAGTGAGGAACGTGGATTGCAGGCAAATGCCACTGCGCTGACCATTCCCCCTGGAAGTCGCAGCTGAAGGCTCTCTGCACCAGGCCCTAGCTGGAATGAGCCTGCAGCCTGGCCTCCAGTCCCAGGCTTGCCCTGGGCTCTGCTAGGATGGGACCCATCCCAGCCTCAGCACGGCCACCCTAGGGCCTGTGCAGGCCTAGGCCACTGCCAGCCAGCAGGACTTCGATGGATTACCGTTCATTCAAGGAGGCCCCAGGGTGTTGCCTGTGTGTCTCTTGCCCTGCTGGGACGCTGCAGGTCCAGAGGCTGTGTGTGCACGTGGCCACTGGGGCCTGAGCACAAAACAGTCATGAGCCCACTTGCAAGCAGGATGCCTGCTGGCCCTTAGCTGCCTGAAACCTCCCCTTGCTGTCTGCGCTGTCTTCACTGCTGGCAGGCCTGGGTGTGCACAGGCAAGTCTAGGCCAAGGAAACTGGGTGCTTGCATGCCGCTTGCTAGGAGGTCCTCCTAATGCATTCTGGTCTGGGGCACACACGCCCCTGGACCAGAAGCCTGCAAGGCAGCTGCAGCTTCACCATCCACAAAGTCCTGCAGCACTTGGCAGGGAGCCTTCTGCTATGCACAGCTTTCCCACTCCAAAGCCTTGCAGGAGTTCATGGATGCTCGGGCCTGCAGTGTTTTCCATCGGAGAGCTCTGGGTGCCCAAAACCTCCCCTGTGGCTTCCGAGCACCCTCCAACCCACATGCCCTTGGCACCCAGTCTGTTGCCGGAGGGTAGTCCTAAGCAAGACTCTCTAAGCTTTTGGAGCCAGCGTGCCTCCTGCTTGGAAAGCTCCTCAGGAACTCATTTGGAGCGAGGCTTCTGCTCCCATGCTTGTCGGCCAGCAGATGGTGCCAGTGCTCCACCAAAAAACTCTCTGCTTTGCCTTCAGCCAGGGTTCGCCTAGCTGAGCTCTCCTTGCCTCAAGCAGAAACTCCAGTGTGCATCCAGCCTACAGAAAGCAGAGTGCCTTTTCCTGAGCACTGCTATGTTGTGGCAGGTCCCCGAAGGCCTCCTAGGGCCTTCTCTCCCCTGACACAGTCATGCCATTCAGCCCACCTGGCGAGCAATGGTCCACCTTGACAGGGCACACGGTGCAGCCTGGGTGTAGTTTCATGGTTGGGAAAGGGCAGATCCGGAAGCTGGGTGCCCACATGTGAATGGGGCCTGATGGGCCGAGCTGTCATTCCCTGCTTGCAAAGCAGGAGCTCTGGGGCCTGCAAGCTGCGTGCACATCCCCTCCCTGGCTGCCCTCTTGCTTCTCCTCTGCTGCCAAGCCTCTCTCCCCACACGTGGGTCTCATCGAAAGGAGCAGGATGCTTGCCATTCTTTGCAAGGAGCTCATCCCACAAGCCTCATTTCCTTGGAGGGGTCTGCGAAATGCTCCAGAGCCTCCAGAGGAGCTGCAGACTCTCCAAACAACAAGGGCAGCAGCCGAGTCTATGACAGCCTGCTGCATGGAGGGCTTCGATGGGAGAGTGCCATGCAACCCTGGCGGCGACTCTCTCTCACAGTGCTTTCCATGGGGAAACATTGTGTGTGCCAAGTGTCTCCTGTGTGCAGAAAATCTCTCCCCAGCACCAGAAGTGCAGGGAATCCTCTTTGGACACAGAGCAATGTTCTAGGAAGGCCTCCCATGGTGCGTGAGCCTCCACGTCCCCAACTGTCCAACTGCCTCAGGAGCACATTTCTAGGGAGTGTGGGTCGCACAGGCAGGGCGGCTCGAGTGAGGAACGTGGATTGCAGGCAAATGCCACTGCGCTGACCATTCCCCCTGGAAGTCGCAGCTGAAGGCTCTCTGCACCAGGCCCTAGCTGGAATGAGCCTGCAGCCTGGCCTCCAGTCCCAGGCTTGCCCTGGGCTCTGCTAGGATGGGACCCATCCCAGCCTCAGCACGGCCACCCTAGGGCCTGTGCAGGCCTAGGCCACTGCCAGCCAGCAGGACTTCGATGGATTACCGTTCATTCAAGGAGGCCCCAGGGTGTTGCCTGTGTGTCTCTTGCCCTGCTGGGACGCTGCAGGTCCAGAGGCTGTGTGTGCACGTGGCCACTGGGGCCTGAGCACAAAACAGTCATGAGCCCACTTGCAAGCAGGATGCCTGCTGGCCCTTAGCTGCCTGAAACCTCCCCTTGCTGTCTGCGCTGTCTTCACTGCTGGCAGGCCTGGGTGTGCACAGGCAAGTCTAGGCCAAGGAAACTGGGTGCTTGCATGCCGCTTGCTAGGAGGTCCTCCTAATGCATTCTGGTCTGGGGCACACACGCCCCTGGACCAGAAGCCTGCAAGGCAGCTGCAGCTTCACCATCCACAAAGTCCTGCAGCACTTGGCAGGGAGCCTTCTGCTATGCACAGCTTTCCCACTCCAAAGCCTTGCAGGAGTTCATGGATGCTCGGGCCTGCAGTGTTTTCCATCGGAGAGCTCTGGGTGCCCAAAACCTCCCCTGTGGCTTCCGAGCACCCTCCAACCCACATGCCCTTGGCACCCAGTCTGTTGCCGGAGGGTAGTCCTAAGCAAGACTCTCTAAGCTTTTGGAGCCAGCGTGCCTCCTGCTTGGAAAGCTCCTCAGGAACTCATTTGGAGCGAGGCTTCTGCTCCCATGCTTGTCGGCCAGCAGATGGTGCCAGTGCTCCACCAAAAAACTCTCTGCTTTGCCTTCAGCCAGGGTTCGCCTAGCTGAGCTCTCCTTGCCTCAAGCAGAAACTCCAGTGTGCATCCAGCCTACAGAAAGCAGAGTGCCTTTTCCTGAGCACTGCTATGTTGTGGCAGGTCCCCGAAGGCCTCCTAGGGCCTTCTCTCCCCTGACACAGTCATGCCATTCAGCCCACCTGGCGAGCAATGGTCCACCTTGACAGGGCACACGGTGCAGCCTGGGTGTAGTTTCATGGTTGGGAAAGGGCAGATCCGGAAGCTGGGTGCCCACATGTGAATGGGGCCTGATGGGCCGAGCTGTCATTCCCTGCTTGCGAAGCAGGAGCTCTGGGGCCTGCAAGCTGCGTGCACATCCCCTCCCTGGCTGCCCTCTTGCTTCTCCTCTGCTGCCAAGCCTCTCTCCCCACACGTGGGTCTCATCGAAAGGAGCAGGATGCTTGCCATTCTTTGCAAGGAGCTCATCCCACAAGCCTCATTTCCTTGGAGGGGTCTGCGAAATGCTCCAGAGCCTCCAGAGGAGCTGCAGACTCTCCAAACAACAAGGGCAGCAGCCGAGTCTATGACAGCCTGCTGCATGGAGGGCTTCGATGGGAGAGTGCCATGCAACCCTGGCGGCGACTCTCTCTCACAGTGCTTTCCATGGGGAAACATTGTGTGTGCCAAGTGTCTCCTGTGTGCAGAAAATCTCTCCCCAGCACCAGAAGTGCAGGGAATCCTCTTTGGACACAGAGCAATGTTCTAGGAAGGCCTCCCATGGTGCGTGAGCCTCCACGTCCCCAACTGTCCAACTGCCTCAGGAGCACATTTCTAGGGAGTGTGGGTCGCACAGGCAGGGCGGCTCGAGTGAGGAACGTGGATTGCAGGCAAAAGCCACTGCGCTGACCATTCCCCCTGGAAGTCGCAGCTGAAGGCTCTCTGCACCAGGCCCTAGCTGGAATGAGCCTGCAGCCTGGCCTCCAGTCCCAGGCTTGCCCTGGGCTCTGCTAGGATGGGACCCATCCCAGCCTCAGCACGGCCACCCTAGGGCCTGTGCAGGCCTAGGCCACTGCCAGCCAGCAGGACTTCGATGGATTACCGTTCATTCAAGGAGGCCCCAGGGTGTTGCCTGTGTGTCTCTTGCCCTGCTGGGACGCTGCAGGTCCAGAGGCTGTGTGTGCACGTGGCCACTGGGGCCTGAGCACAAAACAGTCATGAGCCCACTTGCAAGCAGGATGCCTGCTGGCCCTTAGCTGCCTGAAACCTCCCCTTGCTGTCTGCACTGTCTTCACTGCTGGCAGGCCTGGGTGTGCACAGGCAAGTCTAGGCCAAGGAAACTGGGTGCTTGCATGCCGCTTGCTAGGAGGTCCTCCTAATGCATTCTGGTCTGGGGCACACACGCCCCTGGACCAGAAGCCTGCAAGGCAGCTGCAGCTTCACCATCCACAAAGTCCTGCAGCACTTGGCAGGGAGCCTTCTGCTATGCACAGCTTTCCCACTCCAAAGCCTTGCAGGAGTTCATGGATGCTCGGGCCTGCAGTGTTTTCCATCGGAGAGCTCTGGGTGCCCAAAACCTCCCCTGTGGCTTCCGAGCACCCTCCAACCCACATGCCCTTGGCACCCAGTCTGTTGCCGGAGGGTAGTCCTAAGCAAGACTCTCTAAGCTTTTGGAGCCAGCGTGCCTCCTGCTTGGAAAGCTCCTCAGGAACTCATTTGGAGCGAGGCTTCTGCTCCCATGCTTGTCGGCCAGCAGATGGTGCCAGTGCTCCACCAAAAAACTCTCTGCTTTGCCTTCAGCCAGGGTTCGCCTAGCTGAGCTCTCCTTGCCTCAAGCAGAAACTCCAGTGTGCATCCAGCCTACAGAAAGCAGAGTGCCTTTTCCTGAGCACTGCTATGTTGTGGCAGGTCCCCGAAGGCCTCCTAGGGCCTTCTCTCCCCTGACACAGTCATGCCATTCAGCCCACCTGGCGAGCAATGGTCCACCTTGACAGGGCACACGGTGCAGCCTGGGTGTAGTTTCATGGTTGGGAAAGGGCAGATCCGGAAGCTGGGTGCCCACATGTGAATGGGGCCTGATGGGCCGAGCTGTCATTCCCTGCTTGCGAAGCAGGAGCTCTGGGGCCTGCAAGCTGCGTGCACATCCCCTCCCTGGCTGCCCTCTTGCTTCTCCTCTGCTGCCAAGCCTCTCTCCCCACACGTGGGTCTCATCGAAAGGAGCAGGATGCTTGCCATTCTTTGCAAGGAGCTCATCCCACAAGCCTCATTTCCTTGGAGGGGTCTGCGAAATGCTCCAGAGCCTCCAGAGGAGCTGCAGACTCTCCAAACAACAAGGGCAGCAGCCGAGTCTATGACAGCCTGCTGCATGGAGGGCTTCGATGGGAGAGTGCCATGCAACCCTGGCGGCGACTCTCTCTCACAGTGCTTTCCATGGGGAAACATTGTGTGTGCCAAGTGTCTCCTGTGTGCAGAAAATCTCTCCCCAGCACCAGAAGTGCAGGGAATCCTCTTTGGACACAGAGCAATGTTCTAGGAAGGCCTCCCATGGTGCGTGAGCCTCCACTTCCCCAACTGTCCAACTGCCTCAGGAACACATTTCTAGGGAGTGTGGGTCGCACAGGCAGGGCGGCTCGAGTGAGGAACGTGGATTGCAGGCAAAAGCCACTGCGCTGACCATTCCCCCTGGAAGTCGCAGCTGAAGGCTCTCTGCACCAGGCCCTAGCTGGAATGAGCCTGCAGCCTGGCCTCCAGTCCCAGGCTTGCCCTGGGCTCTGCTAGGATGGGACCCATCCCAGCCTCAGCACGGCCACCCTAGGGCCTGTGCAGGCCTAGGCCACTGCCAGCCAGCAGGACTTCGATGGATTACCGTTCATTCAAGGAGGCCCCAGGGTGTTGCCTGTGTGTCTCTTGCCCTGCTGGGACGCTGCAGGTCCAGAGGCTGTGTGTGCACGTGGCCACTGGGGCCTGAGCACAAAACAGTCATGACCCCACTTGCAAGCAGGATGCCTGCTGGCCCTTAGCTGCCTGAAACCTCCCCTTGCTGTCTGCGCTGTCTTCACTGCTGGCAGGCCTGGGTGTGCACAGGCAAGTCTAGGCCAAGGAAACTGGGTGCTTGCATGCCGCTTGCTAGGAGGTCCTCCTAATGCATTCTGGTCTGGGGCACACACGCCCCTGGACCAGAAGCCTGCAAGGCAGCTGCAGCTTCACCATCCACAAAGTCCTGCAGCACTTGGCAGGGAGCCTTCTGCTATGCACAGCTTTCCCACTCCAAAGCCTTGCAGGAGTTCATGGATGCTCGGGCCTGCAGTGTTTTCCATCGGAGAGCTCTGGGTGCCCAAAACCTCCCCTGTGGCTTCCGAGCACCCTCCAACCCACATGCCCTTGGCACCCAGTCTGTTGCCGGAGGGTAGTCCTAAGCAAGACTCTCTAAGCTTTTGGAGCCAGCGTGCCTCCTGCTTGGAAAGCTCCTCAGGAACTCATTTGGAGCGAGGCTTCTGCTCCCATGCTTGTCGGCCAGCAGATGGTGCCAGTGCTCCACCAAAAACCTCTCTGCTTTGCCTTCAGCCAGGGTTCGCCTAGCTGAGCTCTCCTTGCCTCAAGCAGAAACTCCAGTGTGCATCCAGCCTACAGAAAGCAGAGTGCCTTTTCCTGAGCACTGCTATGTTGTGGCAGGTCCCCGAAGGCCTCCTAGGGCCTTCTCTCCCCTGACACAGTCATGCCATTCAGCCCACCTGGCGAGCAATGGTCCACCTTGACAGGGCACACGGTGCAGCCTGGGTGTAGTTTCATGGTTGGGAAAGGGCAGATCCGGAAGCTGGGTGCCCACATGTGAATGGGGCCTGATGGGCCGAGCTGTCATTCCCTGCTTGCGAAGCAGGAGCTCTGGGGCCTGCAAGCTGCGTGCACATCCCCTCCCTGGCTGCCCTCTTGCTTCTCCTCTGCTGCCAAGCCTCTCTCCCCACACGTGGGTCTCATCGAAAGGAGCAGGATGCTTGCCATTCTTTGCAAGGAGCTCATCCCACAAGCCTCATTTCCTTGGAGGGGTCTGCGAAATGCTCCAGAGCCTCCAGAGGAGCTGCAGACTCTCCAAACAACAAGGGCAGCAGCCGAGTCTATGACAGCCTGCTGCATGGAGGGCTTCGATGGGAGAGTGCCATGCAACCCTGGCGGCGACTCTCTCTCACAGTGCTTTCCATGGGGAAACATTGTGTGTGCCAAGTGTCTCCTGTGTGCAGAAAATCTCTCCCCAGCACCAGAAGTGCAGGGAATCCTCTTTGGACACAGAGCAATGTTCTAGGAAGGCCTCCCATGGTGCGTGAGCCTCCACGTCCCCAACTGTCCAACTGCCTCAGGAACACATTTCTAGGGAGTGTGGGTCGCACAGGCAGGGCGGCTCGAGTGAGGAACGTGGATTGCAGGCAAAAGCCACTGCGCTGACCATTCCCCCTGGAAGTCGCAGCTGAAGGCTCTCTGCACCAGGCCCTAGCTGGAATGAGCCTGCAGCCTGGCCTCCAGTCCCAGGCTTGCCCTGGGCTCTGCTAGGATGGGACCCATCCCAGCCTCAGCACGGCCACCCTAGGGCCTGTGCAGGCCTAGGCCACTGCCAGCCAGCAGGACTTCGATGGATTACCGTTCATTCAAGGAGGCCCCAGGGTGTTGCCTGTGTGTCTCTTGCCCTGCTGGGACGCTGCAGGTCCAGAGGCTGTGTGTGCACGTGGCCACTGGGGCCTGAGCACAAAACAGTCATGACCCCACTTGCAAGCAGGATGCCTGCTGGCCCTTAGCTGCCTGAAACCTCCCCTTGCTGTCTGCGCTGTCTTCACTGCTGGCAGGCCTGGGTGTGCACAGGCAAGTCTAGGCCAAGGAAACTGGGTGCTTGCATGCCGCTTGCTAGGAGGTCCTCCTAATGCATTCTGGTCTGGGGCACACACGCCCCTGGACCAGAAGCCTGCAAGGCAGCTGCAGCTTCACCATCCACAAAGTCCTGCAGCACTTGGCAGGGAGCCTTCTGCTATGCACAGCTTTCCCACTCCAAAGCCTTGCAGGAGTTCATGGATGCTCGGGCCTGCAGTGTTTTCCATCGGAGAGCTCTGGGTGCCCAAAACCTCCCCTGTGGCTTCCGAGCACCCTCCAACCCACATGCCCTTGGCACCCAGTCTGTTGCCGGAGGGTAGTCCTAAGCAAGACTCTCTAAGCTTTTGGAGCCAGCGTGCCTCCTGCTTGGAAAGCTCCTCAGGAACTCATTTGGAGCGAGGCTTCTGCTCCCATGCTTGTCGGCCAGCAGATGGTGCCAGTGCTCCACCAAAAACCTCTCTGCTTTGCCTTCAGCCAGGGTTCGCCTAGCTGAGCTCTCCTTGCCTCAAGCAGAAACTCCAGTGTGCATCCAGCCTACAGAAAGCAGAGTGCCTTTTCCTGAGCACTGCTATGTTGTGGCAGGTCCCCGAAGGCCTCCTAGGGCCTTCTCTCCCCTGACACAGTCATGCCATTCAGCCCACCTGGCGAGCAATGGTCCACCTTGACAGGGCACACGGTGCAGCCTGGGTGTAGTTTCATGGTTGGGAAAGGGCAGATCCGGAAGCTGGGTGCCCACATGTGAATGGGGCCTGATGGGCCGAGCTGTCATTCCCTGCTTGCGAAGCAGGAGCTCTGGGGCCTGCAAGCTGCGTGCACATCCCCTCCCTGGCTGCCCTCTTGCTTCTCCTCTGCTGCCAAGCCTCTCTCCCCACACGTGGGTCTCATCGAAAGGAGCAGGATGCTTGCCATTCTTTGCAAGGAGCTCATCCCACAAGCCTCATTTCCTTGGAGGGGTCTGCGAAATGCTCCAGAGCCTCCAGAGGAGCTGCAGACTCTCCAAACAACAAGGGCAGCAGCCGAGTCTATGACAGCCTGCTGCATGGAGGGCTTCGATGGGAGAGTGCCATGCAACCCTGGCGGCGACTCTCTCTCACAGTGCTTTCCATGGGGAAACATTGTGTGTGCCAAGTGTCTCCTGTGTGCAGAAAATCTCTCCCCAGCACCAGAAGTGCAGGGAATCCTCTTTGGACACAGAGCAATGTTCTAGGAAGGCCTCCCATGGTGCGTGAGCCTCCACGTCCCCAACTGTCCAACTGCCTCAGGAGCACATTTCTAGGGAGTGTGGGTCGCACAGGCAGGGCGGCTCGAGTGAGGAACGTGGATTGCAGGCAAAAGCCACTGCGCTGACCATTCCCCCTGGAAGTCGCAGCTGAAGGCTCTCTGCACCAGGCCCTAGCTGGAATGAGCCTGCAGCCTGGCCTCCAGTCCCAGGCTTGCCCTGGGCTCTGCTAGGATGGGACCCATCCCAGCCTCAGCACGGCCACCCTAGGGCCTGTGCAGGCCTAGGCCACTGCCAGCCAGCAGGACTTCGATGGATTACCGTTCATTCAAGGAGGCCCCAGGGTGTTGCCTGTGTGTCTCTTGCCCTGCTGGGACGCTGCAGGTCCAGAGGCTGTGTGTGCACGTGGCCACTGGGGCCTGAGCACAAAACAGTCATGACCCCACTTGCAAGCAGGATGCCTGCTGGCCCTTAGCTGCCTGAAACCTCCCCTTGCTGTCTGCGCTGTCTTCACTGCTGGCAGGCCTGGGTGTGCACAGGCAAGTCTAGGCCAAGGAAACTGGGTGCTTGCATGCCGCTTGCTAGGAGGTCCTCCTAATGCATTCTGGTCTGGGGCACACACGCCCCTGGACCAGAAGCCTGCAAGGCAGCTGCAGCTTCACCATCCACAAAGTCCTGCAGCACTTGGCAGGGAGCCTTCTGCTATGCACAGCTTTCCCACTCCAAAGCCTTGCAGGAGTTCATGGATGCTCGGGCCTGCAGTGTTTTCCATCGGAGAGCTCTGGGTGCCCAAAACCTCCCCTGTGGCTTCCGAGCACCCTCCAACCCACATGCCCTTGGCACCCAGTCTGTTGCCGGAGGGTAGTCCTAAGCAAGACTCTCTAAGCTTTTGGAGCCAGCGTGCCTCCTGCTTGGAAAGCTCCTCAGGAACTCATTTGGAGCGAGGCTTCTGCTCCCATGCTTGTCGGCCAGCAGATGGTGCCAGTGCTCCACCAAAAAACTCTCTGCTTTGCCTTCAGCCAGGGTTCGCCTAGCTGAGCTCTCCTTGCCTCAAGCAGAAACTCCAGTGTGCATCCAGCCTACAGAAAGCAGAGTGCCTTTGCCTGAGCACTGCTATGTTGTGGCAGGTCCCCGAAGGCCTCCTAGGGCCTTCTCTCCCCTGACACAGTCATGCCATTCAGCCCACCTGGCGAGCAATGGTCCACCTTGACAGGGCACACGGTGCAGCCTGGGTGTAGTTTCATGGTTGGGAAAGGGCAGATCCGGAAGCTGGGTGCCCACATGTGAATGGGGCCTGATGGGCCGAGCTGTCATTCCCTGCTTGCGAAGCAGGAGCTCTGGGGCCTGCAAGCTGCGTGCACATCCCCTCCCTGGCTGCCCTCTTGCTTCTCCTCTGCTGCCAAGCCTCTCTCCCCACACGTGGGTCTCATCGAAAGGAGCAGGATGCTTGCCATTCTTTGCAAGGAGCTCATCCCACAAGCCTCATTTCCTTGGAGGGGTCTGCGAAATGCTCCAGAGCCTCCAGAGGAGCTGCAGACTCTCCAAACAACAAGGGCAGCAGCCGAGTCTATGACAGCCTGCTGCATGGAGGGCTTCGATGGGAGAGTGCCATGCAACCCTGGCGGCGACTCTCTCTCACAGTGCTTTCCATGGGGAAACATTGTGTGTGCCAAGTGTCTCCTGTGTGCAGAAAATCTCTCCCCAGCACCAGAAGTGCAGGGAATCCTCTTTGGACACAGAGCAATGTTCTAGGAAGGCCTCCCATGGTGCGTGAGCCTCCACGTCCCCAACTGTCCAACTGCCTCAGGAGCACATTTCTAGGGAGTGTGGGTCACACAGGCAGGGCGGCTCGAGTGAGGAACGTGGATTGCAGGCAAAAGCCACTGTGCTGACCATTCCCCCTGGAAGTCGCAGCTGAAGGCTCTCTGCACCAGGCCCTAGCTGGAATGAGCCTGCAGCCTGGCCTCCAGTCCCAGGCTTGCCCTGGGCTCTGCTAGGATGGGACCCATCCCAGCCTCAGCACGGCCACCCTAGGGCCTGTGCAGGCCTAGGCCACTGCCAGCCAGCAGGACTTCGATGGATTACCGTTCATTCGAGGAGGCCCCAGGGTGTTGCCTGTGTGTCTCTTGCCCTGCTGGGACGCTGCAGGTCCAGAGGCTGTGTGTGCACGTGGCCACTGGGGCCTGAGCACAAAACAGTCATGAGCCCACTTGCAAGCAGGATGCCTGCTGGCCCTTAGCTGCCTGAAACCTCCCCTTGCTGTCTGCGCTGTCTTCACTGCTGGCAGGCCTGGGTGTGCACAGGCAAGTCTAGGCCAAGGAAACTGGGTGCTTGCATGCCGCTTGCTAGGAGGTCCTCCTAATGCATTCTGGTCTGGGGCACACACGCCCCTGGACCAGAAGCCTGCAAGGCAGCTGCAGCTTCACCATCCACAAAATCCTGCTGCACTTGGCAGGGAGCCTTCTGCTATGCACAGCTTTCCCACTCCAAAGCCTTGCAGGAGTTCATGGATGCTCGGGCCTGCAGTGTTTTCCATCGGAGAGCTCTGGGTGCCCAAAACCTCCCCTGTGGCTTCCGAGCACCCTCCAACCCACATGCCCTTGGCACCCAGTCTGTTGCCGGAGGGTAGTCCTAAGCAAGACTCTCTAAGCTTTTGGAGCCAGCGTGCCTCCTGCTTGGAAAGCTCCTCAGGAACTCATTTGGAGCGAGGCTTCTGCTCCCATGCTTGTCGGCCAGCAGATGGTGCCAGTGCTCCACCAAAAACCTCTCTGCTTTGCCTTCAGCCAGGGTTCGCCTAGCTGAGCTCTCCTTGCCTCAAGCAGAAACTCCAGTGTGCATCCAGCCTACAGAAAGCAGAGTGCCTTTGCCTGAGCACTGCTATGTTGTGGCAGGTCCCCGAAGGCCTCCTAGGGCCTTCTCTCCCCTGACACAGTCATGCCATTCAGCCCACCTGGCGAGCAATGGTCCACCTTGACAGGGCACACGGTGCAGCCTGGGTGTAGTTTCATGGTTGGGAAAGGGCAGATCCGGAAGCTGGGTGCCCACATGTGAATGGGGCCTGATGGGCCGAGCTGTCATTCCCTGCTTGCGAAGCAGGAGCTCTGGGGCCTGCAAGCTGCGTGCACATCCCCTCCCTGGCTGCCCTCTTGCTTCTCCTCTGCTGCCAAGCCTCTCTCCCCACACGTGGGTCTCATCGAAAGGAGCAGGATGCTTGCCATTCTTTGCAAGGAGCTCATCCCACAAGCCTCATTTCCTTGGAGGGGTCTGCGAAATGCTCCAGAGCCTCCAGAGGAGCTGCAGACTCTCCAAACAACAAGGGCAGCAGCCGAGTCTATGACAGCCTGCTGCATGGAGGGCTTCGATGGGAGAGTGCCATGCAACCCTGGCGGCGACTCTCTCTCACAGTGCTTTCCATGGGGAAACATTGTGTGTGCCAAGTGTCTCCTGTGTGCAGAAAATCTCTCCCCAGCACCAGAAGTGCAGGGAATCCTCTTTGGACACAGAGCAATGTTCTAGGAAGGCCTCCCATGGTGCGTGAGCCTCCACGTCCCCAACTGTCCAACTGCCTCAGGAGCACATTTCTAGGGAGTGTGGGTCACACAGGCAGGGCGGCTCGAGTGAGGAACGTGGATTGCAGGCAAAAGCCACTGTGCTGACCATTCCCCCTGGAAGTCGCAGCTGAAGGCTCTCTGCACCAGGCCCTAGCTGGAATGAGCCTGCAGCCTGGCCTCCAGTCCCAGGCTTGCCCTGGGCTCTGCTAGGATGGGACCCATCCCAGCCTCAGCACGGCCACCCTAGGGCCTGTGCAGGCCTAGGCCACTGCCAGCCAGCAGGACTTCGATGGATTACCGTTCATTCGAGGAGGCCCCAGGGTGTTGCCTGTGTGTCTCTTGCCCTGCTGGGACGCTGCAGGTCCAGAGGCTGTGTGTGCACGTGGCCACTGGGGCCTGAGCACAAAACAGTCATGAGCCCACTTGCAAGCAGGATGCCTGCTGGCCCTTAGCTGCCTGAAACCTCCCCTTGCTGTCTGCGCTGTCTTCACTGCTGGCAGGCCTGGGTGTGCACAGGCAAGTCTAGGCCAAGAAAACTGGGTGCTTGCATGCCGCTTGCTAGGAGGTCCTCCTAATGCATTCTGGTCTGGGGCACACACGCCCCTGGACCAGAAGCCTGCAAGGCAGCTGCAGCTTCACCATCCACAAAGTCCTGCAGCACTTGGCAGGGAGCCTTTTGCTATGCAAAGCTTTCCCACTCCAAAGCCTTGCAGGAGTTCATGGATGCTCGGGCCTGCAGTGTTTTCCATCGGAGAGCTCTGGGTGCCCAAAACCTCCCCTGTGGCTTCCGAGCACCCTCCAACCCACATGCCCTTGGCACCCAGTCTGTTGCCGGAGGGTAGTCCTAAGCAAGACTCTCTAAGCTTTTGGAGCCAGCGTGCCTCCTGCTTGGAAAGCTCCTCAGGAACTCATTTGGAGCGAGGCTTCTGCTCCCATGCTTGTCGGCCAGCAGATGGTGCCAGTGCTCCACCAAAAAACTCTCTGCTTTGCCTTCAGCCAGGGTTCGCCTAGCTGAGCTCTCCTTGCCTCAAGCAGAAACTCCAGTGTGCATCCAGCCTACAGAAAGCAGAGTGCCTTTTCCTGAGCACTGCTATGTTGTGGCAGGTCCCCGAAGGCCTCCTAGGGCCTTCTCTCCCCTGACACAGTCATGCCATTCAGCCCACCTGGCGAGCAATGGTCCACCTTGACAGGGCACACGGTGCAGCCTGGGTGTAGTTTCATGGTTGGGAAAGGGCAGATCCGGAAGCTGGGTGCCCACATGTGAATGGGGCCTGATGGGCCGAGCTGTCATTCCCTGCTTGCGAAGCAGGAGCTCTGGGGCCTGCAAGCTGCGTGCACATCCCCTCCCTGGCTGCCCTCTTGCTTCTCCTCTGCTGCCAAGCCTCTCTCCCCACACGTGGGTCTCATCGAAAGGAGCAGGATGCTTGCCATTCTTTGCAAGGAGCTCATCCCACAAGCCTCATTTCCTTGGAGGGGTCTGCGAAATGCTCCAGAGCCTCCAGAGGAGCTGCAGACTCTCCAAACAACAAGGGCAGCAGCCGAGTCTATGACAGCCTGCTGCATGGAGGGCTTCGATGGGAGAGTGCCATGCAACCCTGGCGGCGACTCTCTCTCACAGTGCTTTCCATGGGGAAACATTGTGTGTGCCAAGTGTCTCCTGTGTGCAGAAAATCTCTCCCCAGCACCAGAAGTGCAGGGAATCCTCTTTGGACACAGAGCAATGTTCTAGGAAGGCCTCCCATGGTGCGTGAGCCTCCACGTCCCCAACTGTCCAACTGCCTCAGGAGCACATTTCTAGGGAGTGTGGGTCGCACAGGCAGGGCGGCTCGAGTGAGGAACGTGGATTGCAGGCAAAAGCCACTGCGCTGACCATTCCCCCTGGAAGTCGCAGCTGAAGGCTCTCTGCACCAGGCCCTAGCTGGAATGAGCCTGCAGCCTGGCCTCCAGTCCCAGGCTTGCCCTGGGCTCTGCTAGGATGGGACCCATCCCAGCCTCAGCACGGCCACCCTAGGGCCTGTGCAGGCCTAGGCCACTGCCAGCCAGCAGGACTTCGATGGATTACCGTTCATTCAAGGAGGCCCCAGGGTGTTGCCTGTGTGTCTCTTGCCCTGCTGGGACGCTGCAGGTCCAGAGGCTGTGTGTGCACGTGGCCACTGGGGCCTGAGCACAAAACAGTCATGACCCCACTTGCAAGCAGGATGCCTGCTGGCCCTTAGCTGCCTGAAACCTCCCCTTGCTGTCTGCGCTGTCTTCACTGCTGGCAGGCCTGGGTGTGCACAGGCAAGTCTAGGCCAAGGAAACTGGGTGCTTGCATGCCGCTTGCTAGGAGGTCCTCCTAATGCATTCTGGTCTGGGGCACACACGCCCCTGGACCAGAAGCCTGCAAGGCAGCTGCAGCTTCACCATCCACAAAGTCCTGCAGCACTTGGCAGGGAGCCTTCTGCTATGCACAGCTTTCCCACTCCAAAGCCTTGCAGGAGTTCATGGATGCTCGGGCCTGCAGTGTTTTCCATCGGAGAGCTCTGGGTGCCCAAAACCTCCCCTGTGGCTTCCGAGCACCCTCCAACCCACATGCCCTTGGCACCCAGTCTGTTGCCGGAGGGTAGTCCTAAGCAAGACTCTCTAAGCTTTTGGAGCCAGCGTGCCTCCTGCTTGGAAAGCTCCTCAGGAACTCATTTGGAGCGAGGCTTCTGCTCCCATGCTTGTCGGCCAGCAGATGGTGCCAGTGCTCCACCAAAAAACTCTCTGCTTTGCCTTCAGCCAGGGTTCGCCTAGCTGAGCTCTCCTTGCCTCAAGCAGAAACTCCAGTGTGCATCCAGCCTACAGAAAGCAGAGTGCCTTTTCCTGAGCACTGCTATGTTGTGGCAGGTCCCCGAAGGCCTCCTAGGGCCTTCTCTCCCCTGACACAGTCATGCCATTCAGCCCACCTGGCGAGCAATGGTCCACCTTGACAGGGCACATGGTGCAGCCTGGGTGTAGTTTCATGGTTGGGAAAGGGCAGATCCGGAAGCTGGGTGCCCACATGTGAATGGGGCCTGATGGGCCGAGCTGTCATTCCCTGCTTGCGAAGCAGGAGCTCTGGGGCCTGCAAGCTGCGTGCACATCCCCTCCCTGGCTGCCCTCTTGCTTCTCCTCTGCTGCCAAGCCTCTCTCCCCACACGTGGGTCTCATCGAAAGGAGCAGGATGCTTGCCATTCTTTGCAAGGAGCTCATCCCACAAGCCTCATTTCCTTGGAGGGGTCTGCGAAATGCTCCAGAGCCTCCAGAGGAGCTGCAGACTCTCCAAACAACAAGGGCAGCAGCCGAGTCTATGACAGCCTGCTGCATGGAGGGCTTCGATGGGAGAGTGCCATGCAACCCTGGCGGCGACTCTCTCTCACAGTGCTTTCCATGGGGAAACATTGTGTGTGCCAAGTGTCTCCTGTGTGCAGAAAATCTCTCCCCAGCACCAGAAGTGCAGGGAATCCTCTTTGGACACAGAGCAATGTTCTAGGAAGGCCTCCCATGGTGCGTGAGCCTCCACGTCCCCAACTGTCCAACTGCCTCAGGAGCACATTTCTAGGGAGTGTGGGTCACACAGGCAGGGCGGCTCGAGTGAGGAACGTGGATTGCAGGCAAAAGCCACTGTGCTGACCATTCCCCCTGGAAGTCGCAGCTGAAGGCTCTCTGCACCAGGCCCTAGCTGGAATGAGCCTGCAGCCTGGCCTCCAGTCCCAGGCTTGCCCTGGGCTCTGCTAGGATGGGACCCATCCCAGCCTCAGCACAGCCACCCTAGGGCCTGTGCAGGCCTAGGCCACTGCCAGCCAGCAGGACTTCGATGGATTACCGTTCATTCGAGGAGGCCCCAGGGTGTTGCCTGTGTGTCTCTTGCCCTGCTGGGACGCTGCAGGTCCAGAGGCTGTGTGTGCACGTGGCCACTGGGGCCTGAGCACAAAACAGTCATGACCCCACTTGCAAGCAGGATGCCTGCTGGCCCTTAGCTGCCTGAAACCTCCCCTTGCTGTCTGCGCTGTCTTCACTGCTGGCAGGCCTGGGTGTGCACAGGCAAGTCTAGGCCAAGGAAACTGGGTGCTTGCATGCCGCTTGCTAGGAGGTCCTCCTAATGCATTCTGGTCTGGGGCACACACGCCCCTGGACCAGAAGCCTGCAAGGCAGCTGCAGCTTCACCATCCACAAAGTCCTGCAGCACTTGGCAGGGAGCCTTCTGCTATGCACAGCTTTCCCACTCCAAAGCCTTGCAGGAGTTCATGGATGCTCGGGCCTGCAGTGTTTTCCATCGGAGAGCTCTGGGTGCCCAAAACCTCCCCTGTGGCTTCCGAGCACCCTCCAACCCACATGCCCTTGGCACCCAGTCTGTTGCCGGAGGGTAGTCCTAAGCAAGACTCTCTAAGCTTTTGGAGCCAGCGTGCCTCCTGCTTGGAAAGCTCCTCAGGAACTCATTTGGAGCGAGGCTTCTGCTCCCATGCTTGTCGGCCAGCAGATGGTGCCAGTGCTCCACCAAAAAACTCTCTGCTTTGCCTTCAGCCAGGGTTCGCCTAGCTGAGCTCTCCTTGCCTCAAGCAGAAACTCCAGTGTGCATCCAGCCTACAGAAAGCAGAGTGCCTTTTCCTGAGCACTGCTATGTTGTGGCAGGTCCCCGAAGGCCTCCTAGGGCCTTCTCTCCCCTGACACAGTCATGCCATTCAGCCCACCTGGCGAGCAATGGTCCACCTTGACAGGGCACACGGTGCAGCCTGGGTGTAGTTTCATGGTTGGGAAAGGGCAGATCCGGAAGCTGGGTGCCCACATGTGAATGGGGCCTGATGGGCCGAGCTGTCATTCCCTGCTTGCGAAGCAGGAGCTCTGGGGCCTGCAAGCTGCGTGCACATCCCCTCCCTGGCTGCCCTCTTGCTTCTCCTCTGCTGCCAAGCCTCTCTCCCCACACGTGGGTCTCATCGAAAGGAGCAGGATGCTTGCCATTCTTTGCAAGGAGCTCATCCCACAAGCCTCATTTCCTTGGAGGGGTCTGCGAAATGCTCCAGAGCCTCCAGAGGAGCTGCAGACTCTCCAAACAACAAGGGCAGCAGCCGAGTCTATGACAGCCTGCTGCATGGAGGGCTTCGATGGGAGAGTGCCATGCAACCCTGGCGGCGACTCTCTCTCACAGTGCTTTCCATGGGGAAACATTGTGTGTGCCAAGTGTCTCCTGTGTGCAGAAAATCTCTCCCCAGCACCAGAAGTGCAGGGAATCCTCTTTGGACACAGAGCAATGTTCTAGGAAGGCCTCCCATGGTGCGTGAGCCTCCACGTCCCCAACTGTCCAACTGCCTCAGGAGCACATTTCTAGGGAGTGTGGGTCGCACAGGCAGGGCGGCTCGAGTGAGGAACGTGGATTGCAGGCAAAAGCCACTGCGCTGACCATTCCCCCTGGAAGTCGCAGCTGAAGGCTCTCTGCACCAGGCCCTAGCTGGAATGAGCCTGCAGCCTGGCCTCCAGTCCCAGGCTTGCCCTGGGCTCTGCTAGGATGGGACCCATCCCAGCCTCAGCACGGCCACCCTAGGGCCTGTGCAGGCCTAGGCCACTGCCAGCCAGCAGGACTTCGATGGATTACCGTTCATTCGAGGAGGCCCCAGGGTGTTGCCTGTGTGTCTCTTGCCCTGCTGGGACGCTGCAGGTCCAGAGGCTGTGTGTGCACGTGGCCACTGGGGCCTGAGCACAAAACAGTCATGACCCCACTTGCAAGCAGGATGCCTGCTGGCCCTTAGCTGCCTGAAACCTCCCCTTGCTGTCTGCGCTGTCTTCACTGCTGGCAGGCCTGGGTGTGCACAGGCAAGTCTAGGCCAAGGAAACTGGGTGCTTGCATGCCGCTTGCTAGGAGGTCCTCCTAATGCATTCTGGTCTGGGGCACACACGCCCCTGGACCAGAAGCCTGCAAGGCAGCTGCAGCTTCACCATCCACAAAGTCCTGCAGCACTTGGCAGGGAGCCTTCTGCTATGCACAGCTTTCCCACTCCAAAGCCTTGCAGGAGTTCATGGATGCTCGGGCCTGCAGTGTTTTCCATCGGAGAGCTCTGGGTGCCCAAAACCTCCCCTGTGGCTTCCGAGCACCCTCCAACCCACATGCCCTTGGCACCCAGTCTGTTGCCGGAGGGTAGTCCTAAGCAAGACTCTCTAAGCTTTTGGAGCCAGCGTGCCTCCTGCTTGGAAAGCTCCTCAGGAACTCATTTGGAGCGAGGCTTCTGCTCCCATGCTTGTCGGCCAGCAGATGGTGCCAGTGCTCCACCAAAAAACTCTCTGCTTTGCCTTCAGCCAGGGTTCGCCTAGCTGAGCTCTCCTTGCCTCAAGCAGAAACTCCAGTGTGCATCCAGCCTACAGAAAGCAGAGTGCCTTTTCCTGAGCACTGCTATGTTGTGGCAGGTCCCCGAAGGCCTCCTAGGGCCTTCTCTCCCCTGACACAGTCATGCCATTCAGCCCACCTGGCGAGCAATGGTCCACCTTGACAGGGCACACGGTGCAGCCTGGGTGTAGTTTCATGGTTGGGAAAGGGCAGATCCGGAAGCTGGGTGCCCACATGTGAATGGGGCCTGATGGGCCGAGCTGTCATTCCCTGCTTGCGAAGCAGGAGCTCTGGGGCCTGCAAGCTGCGTGCACATCCCCTCCCTGGCTGCCCTCTTGCTTCTCCTCTGCTGCCAAGCCTCTCTCCCCACACGTGGGTCTCATCGAAAGGAGCAGGATGCTTGCCATTCTTTGCAAGGAGCTCATCCCACAAGCCTCATTTCCTTGGAGGGGTCTGCGAAATGCTCCAGAGCCTCCAGAGGAGCTGCAGACTCTCCAAACAACAAGGGCAGCAGCCGAGTCTATGACAGCCTGCTGCATGGAGGGCTTCGATGGGAGAGTGCCATGCAACCCTGGCGGCGACTCTCTCTCACAGTGCTTTCCATGGGGAAACATTGTGTGTGCCAAGTGTCTCCTGTGTGCAGAAAATCTCTCCCCAGCACCAGAAGTGCAGGGAATCCTCTTTGGACACAGAGCAATGTTCTAGGAAGGCCTCCCATGGTGCGTGAGCCTCCACGTCCCCAACTGTCCAACTGCCTCAGGAGCACATTTCTAGGGAGTGTGGGTCGCACAGGCAGGGCGGCTCGAGTGAGGAACGTGGATTGCAGGCAAAAGCCACTGCGCTGACCATTCCCCCTGGAAGTCGCAGCTGAAGGCTCTCTGCACCAGGCCCTAGCTGGAATGAGCCTGCAGCCTGGCCTCCAGTCCCAGGCTTGCCCTGGGCTCTGCTAGGATGGGACCCATCCCAGCCTCAGCACGGCCACCCTAGGGCCTGTGCAGGCCTAGGCCACTGCCAGCCAGCAGGACTTCGATGGATTACCGTTCATTCGAGGAGGCCCCAGGGTGTTGCCTGTGTGTCTCTTGCCCTGCTGGGACGCTGCAGGTCCAGAGGCTGTGTGTGCACGTGGCCACTGGGGCCTGAGCACAAAACAGTCATGACCCCACTTGCAAGCAGGATGCCTGCTGGCCCTTAGCTGCCTGAAACCTCCCCTTGCTGTCTGCGCTGTCTTCACTGCTGGCAGGCCTGGGTGTGCACAGGCAAGTCTAGGCCAAGGAAACTGGGTGCTTGCATGCCGCTTGCTAGGAGGTCCTCCTAATGCATTCTGGTCTGGGGCACACACGCCCCTGGACCAGAAGCCTGCAAGGCAGCTGCAGCTTCACCATCCACAAAGTCCTGCAGCACTTGGCAGGGAGCCTTCTGCTATGCACAGCTTTCCCACTCCAAAGCCTTGCAGGAGTTCATGGATGCTCGGGCCTGCAGTGTTTTCCATCGGAGAGCTCTGGGTGCCCAAAACCTCCCCTGTGGCTTCCGAGCACCCTCCAACCCACATGCCCTTGGCACCCAGTCTGTTGCCGGAGGGTAGTCCTAAGCAAGACTCTCTAAGCTTTTGGAGCCAGCGTGCCTCCTGCTTGGAAAGCTCCTCAGGAACTCATTTGGAGCGAGGCTTCTGCTCCCATGCTTGTCGGCCAGCAGATGGTGCCAGTGCTCCACCAAAAAACTCTCTGCTTTGCCTTCAGCCAGGGTTCGCCTAGCTGAGCTCTCCTTGCCTCAAGCAGAAACTCCAGTGTGCATCCAGCCTACAGAAAGCAGAGTGCCTTTTCCTGAGCACTGCTATGTTGTGGCAGGTCCCCGAAGGCCTCCTAGGGCCTTCTCTCCCCTGACACAGTCATGCCATTCAGCCCACCTGGCGAGCAATGGTCCACCTTGACAGGGCACACGGTGCAGCCTGGGTGTAGTTTCATGGTTGGGAAAGGGCAGATCCGGAAGCTGGGTGCCCACATGTGAATGGGGCCTGATGGGCCGAGCTGTCATTCCCTGCTTGCGAAGCAGGAGCTCTGGGGCCTGCAAGCTGCGTGCACATCCCCTCCCTGGCTGCCCTCTTGCTTCTCCTCTGCTGCCAAGCCTCTCTCCCCACACGTGGGTCTCATCGAAAGGAGCAGGATGCTTGCCATTCTTTGCAAGGAGCTCATCCCACAAGCCTCATTTCCTTGGAGGGGTCTGCGAAATGCTCCAGAGCCTCCAGAGGAGCTGCAGACTCTCCAAACAACAAGGGCAGCAGCCGAGTCTATGACAGCCTGCTGCATGGAGGGCTTCGATGGGAGAGTGCCATGCAACCCTGGCGGCGACTCTCTCTCACAGTGCTTTCCATGGGGAAACATTGTGTGTGCCAAGTGTCTCCTGTGTGCAGAAAATCTCTCCCCAGCACCAGAAGTGCAGGGAATCCTCTTTGGACACAGAGCAATGTTCTAGGAAGGCCTCCCATGGTGCGTGAGCCTCCACGTCCCCAACTGTCCAACTGCCTCAGGAGCACATTTCTAGGGAGTGTGGGTCGCACAGGCAGGGCGGCTCGAGTGAGGAACGTGGATTGCAGGCAAAAGCCACTGCGCTGACCATTCCCCCTGGAAGTCGCAGCTGAAGGCTCTCTGCACCAGGCCCTAGCTGGAATGAGCCTGCAGCCTGGCCTCCAGTCCCAGGCTTGCCCTGGGCTCTGCTAGGATGGGACCCATCCCAGCCTCAGCACGGCCACCCTAGGGCCTGTGCAGGCCTAGGCCACTGCCAGCCAGCAGGACTTTGATGGATTACCGTTCATTCAAGGAGGCCCCAGGGTGTTGTCTGTGTGTCTCTTGCCCTGCTGGGACGCTGCAGGTCCAGAGGCTGTGTGTGCACGTGGCCACTGGGGCCTGAGCACAAAACAGTCATGAGCCCACTTGCAAGCAGGATGCCTGCTGGCCCTTAGCTGCCTGAAACCTCCCCTTGCTGTCTGCGCTGTCTTCACTGCTGGCAGGCCTGGGTGTGCACAGGCAAGTCTAGGCCAAGGAAACTGGGTGCTTGCATGCCGCTTGCTAGGAGGTCCTCCTAATGCATTCTGGTCTGGGGCACACACGCCCCTGGACCAGAAGCCTGCAAGGCAGCTGCAGCTTCACCATCCACAAAGTCCTGCAGCACTTGGCAGGGAGCCTTCTGCTATGCACAGCTTTCCCACTCCAAAGCCTTGCAGGAGTTCATGGATGCTCGGGCCTGCAGTGTTTTCCATCGGAGAGCTCTGGGTGCCCAAAACCTCCCCTGTGGCTTCCGAGCACCCTCCAACCCACATGCCCTTGGCACCCAGTCTGTTGCCGGAGGGTAGTCCTAAGCAAGACTCTCTAAGCTTTTGGAGCCAGCGTGCCTCCTGCTTGGAAAGCTCCTCAGGAACTCATTTGGAGCGAGGCTTCTGCTCCCATGCTTGTCGGCCAGCAGATGGTGCCAGTGCTCCACCAAAAACTCTCTGCTTTGCCTTCAGCCAGGGTTCGCCTAGCTGAGCTCTCCTTGCCTCAAGCAGAAACTCCAGTGTGCATCCAGCCTACAGAAAGCAGAGTGCCTTTTCCTGAGCACTGCTATGTTGTGGCAGGTCCCCGAAGGCCTCCTAGGGCCTTCTCTCCCCTGACACAGTCATGCCATTCAGCCCACCTGGCGAGCAATGGTCCACCTTGACAGGGCACACGGTGCAGCCTGGGTGTAGTTTCATGGTTGGGAAAGGGCAGATCCGGAAGCTGGGTGCCCACATGTGAATGGGGCCTGATGGGCCGAGCTGTCATTCCCTGCTTGCGAAGCAGGAGCTCTGGGGCCTGCAAGCTGCGTGCACATCCCCTCCCTGGCTGCCCTCTTGCTTCTCCTCTGCTGCCAAGCCTCTCTCCCCACACGTGGGTCTCATCGAAAGGAGCAGGATGCTTGCCATTCTTTGCAAGGAGCTCATCCCACAAGCCTCATTTCCTTGGAGGGGTCTGCGAAATGCTCCAGAGCCTCCAGAGGAGCTGCAGACTCTCCAAACAACAAGGGCAGCAGCCGAGTCTATGACAGCCTGCTGCATGGAGGGCTTCGATGGGAGAGTGCCATGCAACCCTGGCGGCGACTCTCTCTCACAGTGCTTTCCATGGGGAAACATTGTGTGTGCCAAGTGTCTCCTGTGTGCAGAAAATCTCTCCCCAGCACCAGAAGTGCAGGGAATCCTCTTTGGACACAGAGCAATGTTCTAGGAAGGCCTCCCATGGTGCGTGAGCCTCCACTTCCCCAACTGTCCAACTGCCTCAGGAACACATTTCTAGGGAGTGTGGGTCGCACAGGCAGGGCGGCTCGAGTGAGGAACGTGGATTGCAGGCAAAAGCCACTGCACTGACCATTCCCCCTGGAAGTCGCAGCTGAAGGCTCTCTGCACCAGGCCCTAGCTGGAATGAGCCTGCAGCCTGGCCTCCAGTCCCAGGCTTGCCCTGGGCTCTGCTAGGATGGGACCCATCCCAGCCTCAGCACGGCCACCCTAGGGCCTGTGCAGGCCTAGGCCACTGCCAGCCAGCAGGACTTCGATGGATTACCGTTCATTCAAGGAGGCCCCAGGGTGTTGCCTGTGTGTCTCTTGCCCTGCTGGGACGCTGCAGGTCCAGAGGCTGTGTGTGCACGTGGCCACTGGGGCCTGAGCACAAAACAGTCATGACCCCACTTGCAAGCAGGATGCCTGCTGGCCCTTAGCTGCCTGAAACCTCCCCTTGCTGTCTGCGCTGTCTTCACTGCTGGCAGGCCTGGGTGTGCACAGGCAAGTCTAGGCCAAGGAAACTGGGTGCTTGCATGCCGCTTGCTAGGAGGTCCTCCTAATGCATTCTGGTCTGGGGCACACACGCCCCTGGACCAGAAGCCTGCAAGGCAGCTGCAGCTTCACCATCCACAAAGTCCTGCAGCACTTGGCAGGGAGCCTTCTGCTATGCACAGCTTTCCCACTCCAAAGCCTTGCAGGAGTTCATGGATGCTCGGGCCTGCAGTGTTTTCCATCGGAGAGCTCTGGGTGCCCAAAACCTCCCCTGTGGCTTCCGAGCACCCTCCAACCCACATGCCCTTGGCACCCAGTCTGTTGCCGGAGGGTAGTCCTAAGCAAGACTCTCTAAGCTTTTGGAGCCAGCGTGCTTCCTGCTTGGAAAGCTCCTCAGGAACTCATTTGGAGTGAGGCTTCTGCTCCCATGCTTGTCGGCCAGCAGATGGTGCCAGTGCTCCACCAAAAATCTCTCTGCTTTGCCTTCAGCCAGGGTTCGCCTAGCTGAGCTCTCCTTGCCTCAAGCAGAAACTCCAGTGTGCATCCAGCCTACAGAAAGCAGAGTGCCTTTTCCTGAGCACTGCTATGTTGTGGCAGGTCCCCGAAGGCCTCCTAGGGCCTTCTCTCCCCTGACACAGTCATGCCATTCAGCCCACCTGGCGAGCAATGGTCCACCTTGACAGGGCACACGGTGCAGCCTGGGTGTAGTTTCATGGTTGGGAAAGGGCAGATCCGGAAGCTGGGTGCCCACATGTGAATGGGGCCTGATGGGCCGAGCTGTCATTCCCTGCTTGCGAAGCAGGAGCTCTGGGGCCTGCAAGCTGCGTGCACATCCCCTCCCTGGCTGCCCTCTTGCTTCTCCTCTGCTGCCAAGCCTCTCTCCCCACACGTGGGTCTCATCGAAAGGAGCAGGATGCTTGCCATTCTTTGCAAGGAGCTCATCCCACAAGCCTCATTTCCTTGGAGGGGTCTGCGAAATGCTCCAGAGCCTCCAGAGGAGCTGCAGACTCTCCAAACAACAAGGGCAGCAGCCGAGTCTATGACAGCCTGCTGCATGGAGGGCTTCGATGGGAGAGTGCCATGCAACCCTGGCGGCGACTCTCTCTCACAGTGCTTTCCATGGGGAAACATTGTGTGTGCCAAGTGTCTCCTGTGTGCAGAAAATCTCTCCCCAGCACCAGAAGTGCAGGGAATCCTCTTTGGACACAGAGCAATGTTCTAGGAAGGCCTCCCATGGTGCGTGAGCCTCCACGTCCCCAACTGTCCAACTGCCTCAGGAGCACATTTCTAGGGAGTGTGGGTCGCACAGGCAGGGCGGCTCGAGTGAGGAACGTGGATTGCAGGCAAAAGCCACTGCGCTGACCATTCCCCCTGGAAGTCGCAGCTGAAGGCTCTCTGCACCAGGCCCTAGCTGGAATGAGCCTGCAGCCTGGCCTCCAGTCCCAGGCTTGCCCTGGGCTCTGCTAGGATGGGACCCATCCCAGCCTCAGCACGGCCACCCTAGGGCCTGTGCAGGCCTAGGCCACTGCCAGCCAGCAGGACTTCGATGGATTACCGTTCATTCAAGGAGGCCCCAGGGTGTTGCCTGTGTGTCTCTTGCCCTGCTGGGACGCTGCAGGTCCAGAGGCTGTGTGTGCACGTGGCCACTGGGGCCTGAGCACAAAACAGTCATGACCCCACTTGCAAGCAGGATGCCTGCTGGCCCTTAGCTGCCTGAAACCTCCCCTTGCTGTCTGCGCTGTCTTCACTGCTGGCAGGCCTGGGTGTGCACAGGCAAGTCTAGGCCAAGGAAACTGGGTGCTTGCATGCCGCTTGCTAGGAGGTCCTCCTAATGCATTCTGGTCTGGGGCACACACGCCCCTGGACCAGAAGCCTGCAAGGCAGCTGCAGCTTCACCATCCACAAAGTCCTGCAGCACTTGGCAGGGAGCCTTCTGCTATGCACAGCTTTCCCACTCCAAAGCCTTGCAGGAGTTCATGGATGCTCGGGCCTGCAGTGTTTTCCATCGGAGAGCTCTGGGTGCCCAAAACCTCCCCTGTGGCTTCCGAGCACCCTCCAACCCACATGCCCTTGGCACCCAGTCTGTTGCCGGGGGGTAGTCCTAAGCAAGACTCTCTAAGCTTTTGGAGCCAGCGTGCCTCCTGCTTGGAAAGCTCCTCAGGAACTCATTTGGAGCGAGGCTTCTGCTCCCATGCTTGTCGGCCAGCAGATGGTGCCAGTGCTCCACCAAAAAACTCTCTGCTTTGCCTTCAGCCATGGATAGCCTAGCTGAGCTCTCCTTGCCTCAAGCAGAAACTCCAGTGTGCATCCAGCCTACAGAAAGCAGAGTGCCTTTTCCTGAGCACTGCTATGTTGTGGCAGGTCCCCGAAGGCCTCCTAGGGCCTTCTCTCCCCTGACACAGTCATGCCATTCAGCCCACCTGGCGAGCAATGGTCCACCTTGACAGGGCACACGGTGCAGCCTGGGTGTAGTTTCATGGTTGGGAAAGGGCAGATCCGGAAGCTGGGTGCCCACATGTGAATGGGGCCTGATGGGCCGAGCTGTCATTCCCTGCTTGCGAAGCAGGAGCTCTGGGGCCTGCAAGCTGCGTGCACATCCCCTCCCTGGCTGCCCTCTTGCTTCTCCTCTGCTGCCAAGCCTCTCTCCCCACACGTGGGTCTCATCGAAAGGAGCAGGATGCTTGCCATTCTTTGCAAGGAGCTCATCCCACAAGCCTCATTTCCTTGGAGGGGTCTGCGAAATGCTCCAGAGCCTCCAGAGGAGCTGCAGACTCTCCAAACAACAAGGGCAGCAGCCGAGTCTATGACAGCCTGCTGCATGGAGGGCTTCGATGGGAGAGTGCCATGCAACCCTGGCGGCGACTCTCTCTCACAGTGCTTTCCATGGGGAAACATTGTGTGTGCCAAGTGTCTCCTGTGTGCAGAAAATCTCTCCCCAGCACCAGAAGTGCAGGGAATCCTCTTTGGACACAGAGCAATGTTCTAGGAAGGCCTCCCATGGTGCGTGAGCCTCCACGTCCCCAACTGTCCAACTGCCTCAGGAGCACATTTCTAGGGAGTGTGGGTCGCACAGGCAGGGCGGCTCGAGTGAGGAACGTGGATTGCAGGCAAAAGCCACTGCGCTGACCATTCCCCCTGGAAGTCGCAGCTGAAGGCTCTCTGCACCAGGCCCTAGCTGGAATGAGCCTGCAGCCTGGCCTCCAGTCCCAGGCTTGCCCTGGGCTCTGCTAGGATGGGACCCATCCCAGCCTCAGCACGGCCACCCTAGGGCCTGTGCAGGCCTAGGCCACTGCCAGCCAGCAGGACTTCGATGGATTACCGTTCATTCGAGGAGGCCCCAGGGTGTTGCCTGTGTGTCTCTTGCCCTGCTGGGACGCTGCAGGTCCAGAGGCTGTGTGTGCACGTGGCCACTGGGGCCTGAGCACAAAACAGTCATGACCCCACTTGCAAGCAGGATGCCTGCTGGCCCTTAGCTGCCTGAAACCTCCCCTTGCTGTCTGCGCTGTCTTCACTGCTGGCAGGCCTGGGTGTGCACAGGCAAGTCTAGGCCAAGGAAACTGGGTGCTTGCATGCCGCTTGCTAGGAGGTCCTCCTAATGCATTCTGGTCTGGGGCACACACGCCCCTGGACCAGAAGCCTGCAAGGCAGCTGCAGCTTCACCATCCACAAAGTCCTGCAGCACTTGGCAGGGAGCCTTCTGCTATGCACAGCTTTCCCACTCCAAAGCCTTGCAGGAGTTCATGGATGCTCGGGCCTGCAGTGTTTTCCATCGGAGAGCTCTGGGTGCCCAAAACCTCCCCTGTGGCTTCCGAGCACCCTCCAACCCACATGCCCTTGGCACCCAGTCTGTTGCCGGAGGGTAGTCCTAAGCAAGACTCTCTAAGCTTTTGGAGCCAGCGTGCCTCCTGCTTGGAAAGCTCCTCAGGAACTCATTTGGAGCGAGGCTTCTGCTCCCATGCTTGTCGGCCAGCAGATGGTGCCAGTGCTCCACCAAAAAACTCTCTGCTTTGCCTTCAGCCAGGGTTCGCCTAGCTGAGCTCTCCTTGCCTCAAGCAGAAACTCCAGTGTGCATCCAGCCTACAGAAAGCAGAGTGCCTTTTCCTGAGCACTGCTATGTTGTGGCAGGTCCCCGAAGGCCTCCTAGGGCCTTCTCTCCCCTGACACAGTCATGCCATTCAGCCCACCTGGCGAGCAATGGTCCACCTTGACAGGGCACACGGTGCAGCCTGGGTGTAGTCTCATGGTTGGGAAAGGGCAGATCCGGAAGCTGGGTGCCCACATGTGAATGGGGCCTGATGGGCCGAGCTGTCATTCCCTGCTTGCGAAGCAGGAGCTCTGGGGCCTGCAAGCTGCGTGCACATCCCCTCCCTGGCTGCCCTCTTGCTTCTCCTCTGCTGCCAAGCCTCTCTCCCCACACGTGGGTCTCATCGAAAGGAGCAGGATGCTTGCCATTCTTTGCAAGGAGCTCATCCCACAAGCCTCATTTCCTTGGAGGGGTCTGCGAAATGCTCCAGAGCCTCCAGAGGAGCTGCAGACTCTCCAAACAACAAGGGCAGCAGCCGAGTCTATGACAGCCTGCTGCATGGAGGGCTTCGATGGGAGAGTGCCATGCAACCCTGGCGGCGACTCTCTCTCACAGTGCTTTCCATGGGGAAACATTGTGTGTGCCAAGTGTCTCCTGTGTGCAGAAAATCTCTCCCCAGCACCAGAAGTGCAGGGAATCCTCTTTGGACACAGAGCAATGTTCTAGGAAGGCCTCCCATGGTGCGTGAGCCTCCACGTCCCCAACTGTCCAACTGCCTCAGGAGCACATTTCTAGGGAGTGTGGGTCGCACAGGCAGGGCGGCTCGAGTGAGGAACGTGGATTGCAGGCAAAAGCCACTGCGCTGACCATTCCCCCTGGAAGTCGCAGCTGAAGGCTCTCTGCACCAGGCCCTAGCTGGAATGAGCCTGCAGCCTGGCCTCCAGTCCCAGGCTTGCCCTGGGCTCTGCTAGGATGGGACCCATCCCAGCCTCAGCACGGCCTCCCTAGGGCCTGTGCAGGCCTAGGCCACTGCCAGCCAGCAGGACTTCGATGGATTACCGTTCATTCGAGGAGGCCCCAGGGTGTTGCCTGTGTGTCTCTTGCCCTGCTGGGACGCTGCAGGTCCAGAGGCTGTGTGTGCACGTGGCCACTGGGGCCTGAGCACAAAACAGTCATGAGCCCACTTGCAAGCAGGATGCCTGCTGGCCCTTAGCTGCCTGAAACCTCCCCTTGCTGTCTGCGCTGTCTTCACTGCTGGCAGGCCTGGGTGTGCACAGGCAAGTCTAGGCCAAGGAAACTGGGTGCTTGCATGCCGCTTGCTAGGAGGTCCTCCTAATGCATTCTGGTCTGGGGCACACACGCCCCTGGACCAGAAGCCTGCAAGGCAGCTGCAGCTTCACCATCCACAAAGTCCTGCAGCACTTGGCAGGGAGCCTTCTGCTATGCACAGCTTTCCCACTCCAAAGCCTTGCAGGAGTTCATGGATGCTCGGGCCTGCAGTGTTTTCCATCGGAGAGCTCTGGGTGCCCAAAACCTCCCCTGTGGCTTCCGAGCACCCTCCAACCCACATGCCCTTGGCACCCAGTCTGTTGCCGGAGGGTAGTCCTAAGCAAGACTCTCTAAGCTTTTGGAGCCAGCGTGCCTCCTGCTTGGAAAGCTCCTCAGGAACTCATTTGGAGCGAGGCTTCTGCTCCCATGCTTGTCGGCCAGCAGATGGTGCCAGTGCTCCACCAAAAAACTCTCTGCTTTGCCTTCAGCCAGGGTTCGCCTAGCTGAGCTCTCCTTGCCTCAAGCAGAAACTCCAGTGTGCATCCAGCCTACAGAAAGCAGAGTGCCTTTTCCTGAGCACTGCTATGTTGTGGCAGGTCCCCGAAGGCCTCCTAGGGCCTTCTCTCCCCTGACACAGTCATGCCATTCAGCCCACCTGGCGAGCAATGGTCCACCTTGACAGGGCACACGGTGCAGCCTGGGTGTAGTCTCATGGTTGGGAAAGGGCAGATCCGGAAGCTGGGTGCCCACATGTGAATGGGGCCTGATGGGCCGAGCTGTCATTCCCTGCTTGCGAAGCAGGAGCTCTGGGGCCTGCAAGCTGTGTGCACATCCCCTCCCTGGCTGCCCTCTTGCTTCTCCTCTGCTGCCAAGCCTCTCTCCCCACACGTGGGTCTCATCGAAAGGAGCAGGATGCTTGCCATTCTTTGCAAGGAGCTCATCCCACAAGCCTCATTTCCTTGGAGGGGTCTGCGAAATGCTCCAGAGCCTCCAGAGGAGCTGCAGACTCTCCAAACAACAAGGGCAGCAGCCGAGTCTATGACAGCCTGCTGCATGGAGGGCTTCGATGGGAGAGTGCCATGCAACCCTGGCGGCGACTCTCTCTCACAGTGCTTTCCATGGGGAAACATTGTGTGTGCCAAGTGTCTCCTGTGTGCAGAAAATCTCTCCCCAGCACCAGAAGTGCAGGGAATCCTCTTTGGACACAGAGCAATGTTCTAGGAAGGCCTCCCATGGTGCGTGAGCCTCCACTTCCCCAACTGTCCAACTGCCTCAGGAACACATTTCTAGGGAGTGTGGGTCGCACAGGCAGGGCGGCTCGAGTGAGGAACGTGGATTGCAGGCAAAAGCCACTGTGCTGACCATTCCCCCTGGAAGTCGCAGCTGAAGGCTCTCTGCACCAGGCCCTAGCTGGAATGAGCCTGCAGCCTGGCCTCCAGTCCCAGGCTTGCCCTGGGCTCTGCTAGGATGGGACCCATCCCAGCCTCAGCACGGCCTCCCTAGGGCCTGTGCAGGCCTAGGCCACTGCCAGCCAGCAGGACTTCGATGGATTACCGTTCATTCGAGGAGGCCCCAGGGTGTTGCCTGTGTGTCTCTTGCCCTGCTGGGACGCTGCAGGTCCAGAGGCTGTGTGTGCACGTGGCCACTGGGGCCTGAGCACAAAACAGTCATGAGCCCACTTGCAAGCAGGATGCCTGCTGGCCCTTAGCTGCCTGAAACCTCCCCTTGCTGTCTGCGCTGTCTTCACTGCTGGCAGGCCTGGGTGTGCACAGGCAAGTCTAGGCCAAGGAAACTGGGTGCTTGCATGCCGCTTGCTAGGAGGTCCTCCTAATGCATTCTGGTCTGGGGCACACACGCCCCTGGACCAGAAGCCTGCAAGGCAGCTGCAGCTTCACCATCCACAAAGTCCTGCAGCACTTGGCAGGGAGCCTTCTGCTATGCACAGCTTTCCCACTCCAAAGCCTTGCAGGAGTTCATGGATGCTCGGGCCTGCAGTGTTTTCCATCGGAGAGCTCTGGGTGCCCAAAACCTCCCCTGTGGCTTCCGAGCACCCTCCAACCCACATGCCCTTGGCACCCAGTCTGTTGCCGGAGGGTAGTCCTAAGCAAGACTCTCTAAGCTTTTGGAGCCAGCGTGCCTCCTGCTTGGAAAGCTCCTCAGGAACTCATTTGGAGCGAGGCTTCTGCTCCCATGCTTGTCGGCCAGCAGATGGTGCCAGTGCTCCACCAAAAAACTCTCTGCTTTGCCTTCAGCCAGGGTTCGCCTAGCTGAGCTCTCCTTGCCTCAAGCAGAAACTCCAGTGTGCATCCAGCCTACAGAAAGCAGAGTGCCTTTTCCTGAGCACTGCTATGTTGTGGCAGGTCCCCGAAGGCCTCCTAGGGCCTTCTCTCCCCTGACACAGTCATGCCATTCAGCCCACCTGGCGAGCAATGGTCCACCTTGACAGGGCACACGGTGCAGCCTGGGTGTAGTTTCATGGTTGGGAAAGGGCAGATCCGGAAGCTGGGTGCCCACATGTGAATGGGGCCTGATGGGCCGAGCTGTCATTCCCTGCTTGCGAAGCAGGAGCTCTGGGGCCTGCAAGCTGCGTGCACATCCCCTCCCTGGCTGCCCTCTTGCTTCTCCTCTGCTGCCAAGCCTCTCTCCCCACACGTGGGTCTCATCGAAAGGAGCA
>NW_026648536.1:0-45966 GCF_030028045.1 Hippopotamus amphibius kiboko | reverse complement strand
TCCTCCGCTTCCCCAACTGTCCAAGGGCCTCAGGGACACACTTCGAGGGAGTGTGGGCCTGACAGGCAGAACGGCCCGAGTGAGGAACGTGGAGGGCAGGCCAAAGCCATCCCTAGGGCCTGTGCTGGCCTAGGCCCCTGCCAGCCAGCAGGGCCTCGACAGAGCACAGTTCCTTCGAGGAGGCCCCAGGGGGTTGCCTGTGTGTCTCTTGCACTGCTGGGAAGCTGCAGGTCCAGAGGCTGTGTGTGCACGGGGCCACTGGGGCCTGAGCACAAAACAGTCAGGACCCCACTCTCAAGCAGGACTCCTGCCACCTCGGCGCTGCCTGCCACACCCCCTTGCTGCCCGCACTGTCTTCACTGCTGGCAGGCCTCTGTGTGCACAGCCCAGTCTCTGCCAAGGGAACAAGGGGCTTGCTCGCCCCTTGCTAGAGGACCTCCTCCTGCAGCACTCTGGACCAGGGCACACACGCCCCTGGACCAGCAGCCTGCAAGGAAGCTGCAGCTGAGCCAGCCACAAAGGCCTGCAGCCCTGGGCAGGGAGCCTTCTGCTAAGGACAGCTTTCCCCCTCCCAAGCCCTGCAGGAGTTCCTGGAGGCTCAGGCCTGCAGCGTTTGCCATCACCGAGCACTGGGTGCCCAACGCCTCCCCTGCGGCTTCCGAGCACCCTGCAGCCCACAGGCCCTTGGCACCCACTCGGTGGCCAGAGGCAAGTCCTAGGCAGGACTCTCGAGCTTGTAGAGCCAGAGGGCCTCCAGCTTGGAAACCTGCTCAGGAACTCAGTGGCAGCCAGGCTTCACCTTCCATGCCTGTCGGCTAGCCGGTGGAGCCCCCGCTCCAGCGAAAACCTCTCTGCTTTGCCTTCAGCCAGGGAGGGCCGAGCTCAGGCTCTCTCTGCCTCAGGCAGAAACTCGAGTGTGCATCCAGCCTGCAGAAAGAAGAGGGCCTTTTCCTGAGCCCTGCTGTGCTGTGGCAGCTCCCTGAGGGCCTCCTCTCCCCTCACACGGTCGTGCCATTCGGCCCACCCGGGGAGCGAAGGTCCCCCTCGGCAGGGCGCAGGGGACGGCCTATGTGTGTTTTCATGGCTGGGAAAGGGCAGATCCAGAAGCTGGGTGTGCACTTGGGAATGGGGCCTGATGGGCATAGCCGGCCTTCCCGGGTTGGGAAGCAGGAGATCTGGGGCCTCCGAGCTGCATGCCCATCCCCTCCTGGATGCCCCTCTTGCTTCCTCTCTGCTGCCAAGCCTCTCTCACCACACGTGCGTCTCATCGAAAGGAGCAGGCTGCTTGCCATTCTTTGCAAGGACCTCACCCCACAGGCCTCGTTTCCCCGAACGGGAGTGCACATTGACCCAGAGCCTCCAGAGGAGCTGCTGTCTCTCCAGCCACAGAGGCCGGCAGCCGAGTCCATGACAGCCTGCCTGCATGGAGGGCTTCTGTGGGAGAGGTGCCTTGCGCCCCAGGCGGGTGCTCCCTGGCACACCGCTTTCCATGGGGAAACACTGTGTGTGCCAAGTGTCTCCTGTGTGCAGAAAACGTAGCCCCGGTGCCCGAGGTGCAGGGACTCCTCTTTGGACCCAGAGCAGTGTGCTAGGCAGGCCTCCCATGCTGGGAGAGCCTCCGCTTCCCCAACTGTCCAAGGGCCTCAGGGACACACTTCGAGGGAGTGTGGGCCTGACAGGCAGAACGGCCCGAGTGAGGAACGTGGAGGGCAGGCCAAAGCCATCCCTAGGGCCTGTGCTGGCCTAGGCCCCTGCCAGCCAGCAGGGCCTCGACAGAGCACAGTTCCTTCGAGGAGGCCCCAGGGGGTTGCCTGTGTGTCTCTTGCACTGCTGGGAAGCTGCAGGTCCAGAGGCTGTGTGTGCACGGGGCCACTGGGGCCTGAGCACAAAACAGTCAGGACCCCACTCTCAAGCAGGACTCCTGCCACCTCGGCGCTGCCTGCCACACCCCCTTGCTGCCCGCACTGTCTTCACTGCTGGCAGGCCTCTGTGTGCACAGCCCAGTCTCTGCCAAGGGAACAAGGGGCTTGCTCGCCCCTTGCTAGAGGACCTCCTCCTGCAGCACTCTGGACCAGGGCACACACGCCCCTGGACCAGCAGCCTGCAAGGAAGCTGCAGCTGAGCCAGCCACAAAGGCCTGCAGCCCTGGGCAGGGAGCCTTCTGCTAAGGACAGCTTTCCCCCTCCCAAGCCCTGCAGGAGTTCCTGGAGGCTCAGGCCTGCAGCGTTTGCCATCACCGAGCACTGGGTGCCCAACGCCTCCCCTGCGGCTTCCGAGCACCCTGCAGCCCACAGGCCCTTGGCACCCACTCGGTGGCCAGAGGCAAGTCCTAGGCAGGACTCTCGAGCTTGTAGAGCCAGAGGGCCTCCAGCTTGGAAACCTGCTCAGGAACTCAGTGGCAGCCAGGCTTCACCTTCCATGCCTGTCGGCTAGCCGGTGGAGCCCCCGCTCCAGCGAAAACCTCTCTGCTTTGCCTTCAGCCAGGGAGGGCCGAGCTCAGGCTCTCTCTGCCTCAGGCAGAAACTCGAGTGTGCATCCAGCCTGCAGAAAGAAGAGGGCCTTTTCCTGAGCCCTGCTGTGCTGTGGCAGCTCCCTGAGGGCCTCCTCTCCCCTCACACGGTCGTGCCATTCGGCCCACCCGGGGAGCGAAGGTCCCCCTCGGCAGGGCGCAGGGGACGGCCTATGTGTGTTTTCATGGCTGGGAAAGGGCAGATCCAGAAGCTGGGTGTGCACTTGGGAATGGGGCCTGATGGGCATAGCCGGCCTTCCCGGGTTGGGAAGCAGGAGATCTGGGGCCTCCGAGCTGCATGCCCATCCCCTCCCTGGATGCCCCTCTTGCTTCCTCTCTGCTGCCAAGCCTCTCTCACCACACGTGCGTCTCATCGAAAGGAGCAGGCTGCTTGCCATTCTTTGCAAGGACCTCACCCCACAGGCCTCGTTTCCCCGAACGGGAGTGCACATTGACCCAGAGCCTCCAGAGGAGCTGCTGTCTCTCCAGCCACAGAGGCCGGCAGCCGAGTCCATGACAGCCTGCCTGCATGGAGGGCTTCTGTGGGAGAGGTGCCTTGCGTCCCAGGCGGGTGCTCCCTGGCACACCGCTTTCCATGGGGAAACACTGTGTGTGCCAAGTGTCTCCTGTGTGCAGAAAACGTAGCCCCGGTGCCCGAGGTGCAGGGACTCCTCTTTGGACCCAGAGCAGTGTGCTAGGCAGGCCTCCCATGCTGGGAGAGCCTCCGCTTCCCCAACTGTCCAAGGGCCTCAGGGACACACTTCGAGGGAGTGTGGGCCTGACAGGCAGAACGGCCCGAGTGAGGAACGTGGAGGGCAGGCCAAAGCCATCCCTAGGGCCTGTGCTGGCCTAGGCCCCTGCCAGCCAGCAGGGCCTCGACAGAGCACAGTTCCTTCGAGGAGGCCCCAGGGGGTTGCCTGTGTGTCTCTTGCACTGCTGGGAAGCTGCAGGTCCAGAGGCTGTGTGTGCACGGGGCCACTGGGGCCTGAGCACAAAACAGTCAGGACCCCACTCTCAAGCAGGACTCCTGCCACCTCGGCGCTGCCTGCCACACCCCCTTGCTGCCCGCACTGTCTTCACTGCTGGCAGGCCTCTGTGTGCACAGCCCAGTCTCTGCCAAGGGAACAAGGGGCTTGCTCGCCCCTTGCTAGAGGACCTCCTCCTGCAGCACTCTGGACCAGGGCACACACGCCCCTGGACCAGCAGCCTGCAAGGAAGCTGCAGCTGAGCCAGCCACAAAGGCCTGCAGCCCTGGGCAGGGAGCCTTCTGCTAAGGACAGCTTTCCCCCTCCCAAGCCCTGCAGGAGTTCCTGGAGGCTCAGGCCTGCAGCGTTTGCCATCACCGAGCACTGGGTGCCCAACGCCTCCCCTGCGGCTTCCGAGCACCCTGCAGCCCACAGGCCCTTGGCACCCACTCGGTGGCCAGAGGCAAGTCCTAGGCAGGACTCTCGAGCTTGTAGAGCCAGAGGGCCTCCAGCTTGGAAACCTGCTCAGGAACTCAGTGGCAGCCAGGCTTCACCTTCCATGCCTGTCGGCTAGCCGGTGGAGCCCCCGCTCCAGCGAAAACCTCTCTGCTTTGCCTTCAGCCAGGGAGGGCCGAGCTCAGGCTCTCTCTGCCTCAGGCAGAAACTCGAGTGTGCATCCAGCCTGCAGAAAGAAGAGGCCCTTTTCCTGAGCCCTGCTGTGCTGTGGCAGCTCCCTGAGGGCCTCCTCTCCCCTCACACGGTCGTGCCATTCGGCCCACCCGGGGAGCGAAGGTCCCCCTCGGCAGGGCGCAGGGGACGGCCTATGTGTGTTTTCATGGCTGGGAAAGGGCAGATCCAGAAGCTGGGTGTGCACTTGGGAATGGGGCCTGATGGGCATAGCCGGCCTTCCCGGGTTGGGAAGCAGGAGATCTGGGGCCTCCGAGCTGCATGCCCATCCCCTCCCTGGATGCCCCTCTTGCTTCCTCTCTGCTGCCAAGCCTCTCTCACCACACGTGCGTCTCATCGAAAGGAGCAGGCTGCTTGCCATTCTTTGCAAGGACCTCACCCCACAGGCCTCGTTTCCCCGAACGGGAGTGCACATTGACCCAGAGCCTCCAGAGGAGCTGCTGTCTCTCCAGCCACAGAGGCCGGCAGCCGAGTCCATGACAGCCTGCCTGCATGGAGGGCTTCTGTGGGAGAGGTGCCTTGCGCCCCAGGCGGGTGCTCCCTGGCACACCGCTTTCCATGGGGAAACACTGTGTGTGCCAAGTGTCTCCTGTGTGCAGAAAACGTAGCCCCGGTGCCCGAGGTGCAGGGACTCCTCTTTGGACCCAGAGCAGTGTGCTAGGCAGGCCTCCCATGCTGGGAGAGCCTCCGCTTCCCCAACTGTCCAAGGGCCTCAGGGACACACTTCGAGGGAGTGTGGGCCTGACAGGCAGAACGGCCCGAGTGAGGAACGTGGAGGGCAGGCCAAAGCCATCCCTAGGGCCTGTGCTGGCCTAGGCCCCTGCCAGCCAGCAGGGCCTCGACAGAGCACAGTTCCTTCGAGGAGGCCCCAGGGGGTTGCCTGTGTGTCTCTTGCACTGCTGGGAAGCTGCAGGTCCAGAGGCTGTGTGTGCACGGGGCCACTGGGGCCTGAGCACAAAACAGTCAGGACCCCACTCTCAAGCAGGACTCCTGCCACCTCGGCGCTGCCTGCCACACCCCCTTGCTGCCCGCACTGTCTTCACTGCTGGCAGGCCTCTGTGTGCACAGCCCAGTCTCTGCCAAGGGAACAAGGGGCTTGCTCGCCCCTTGCTAGAGGACCTCCTCCTGCAGCACTCTGGACCAGGGCACACACGCCCCTGGACCAGCAGCCTGCAAGGAAGCTGCAGCTGAGCCAGCCACAAAGGCCTGCAGCCCTGGGCAGGGAGCCTTCTGCTAAGGACAGCTTTCCCCCTCCCAAGCCCTGCAGGAGTTCCTGGAGGCTCAGGCCTGCAGCGTTTGCCATCACCGAGCACTGGGTGCCCAACGCCTCCCCTGCGGCTTCCGAGCACCCTGCAGCCCACAGGCCCTTGGCACCCACTCGGTGGCCAGAGGCAAGTCCTAGGCAGGACTCTCGAGCTTGTAGAGCCAGAGGGCCTCCAGCTTGGAAACCTGCTCAGGAACTCAGTGGCAGCCAGGCTTCACCTTCCATGCCTGTCGGCTAGCCGGTGGAGCCCCCGCTCCAGCGAAAACCTCTCTGCTTTGCCTTCAGCCAGGGAGGGCCGAGCTCAGGCTCTCTCTGCCTCAGGCAGAAACTCGAGTGTGCATCCAGCCTGCAGAAAGAAGAGGGCCTTTTCCTGAGCCCTGCTGTGCTGTGGCAGCTCCCTGAGGGCCTCCTCTCCCCTCACACGGTCGTGCCATTCGGCCCACCCGGGGAGCGAAGGTCCCCCTCGGCAGGGCGCAGGGGACGGCCTATGTGTGTTTTCATGGCTGGGAAAGGGCAGATCCAGAAGCTGGGTGTGCACTTGGGAATGGGGCCTGATGGGCATAGCCGGCCTTCCCGGGTTGGGAAGCAGGAGATCTGGGGCCTCCGAGCTGCATGCCCATCCCCTCCCTGGATGCCCCTCTTGCTTCCTCTCTGCTGCCAAGCCTCTCTCACCACACGTGCGTCTCATCGAAAGGAGCAGGCTGCTTGCCATTCTTTGCAAGGACCTCACCCCACAGGCCTCGTTTCCCCGAACGGGAGTGCACATTGACCCAGAGCCTCCAGAGGAGCTGCTGTCTCTCCAGCCACAGAGGCCGGCAGCCGAGTCCATGACAGCCTGCCTGCATGGAGGGCTTCTGTGGGAGAGGTGCCTTGCGCCCCAGGCGGGTGCTCCCTGGCACACCGCTTTCCATGGGGAAACACTGTGTGTGCCAAGTGTCTCCTGTGTGCAGAAAACGTAGCCCCGGTGCCCGAGGTGCAGGGACTCCTCTTTGGACCCAGAGCAGTGTGCTAGGCAGGCCTCCCATGCTGGGAGAGCCTCCGCTTCCCCAACTGTCCAAGGGCCTCAGGGACACACTTCGAGGGAGTGTGGGCCTGACAGGCAGAACGGCCCGAGTGAGGAACGTGGAGGGCAGGCCAAAGCCATCCCTAGGGCCTGTGCTGGCCTAGGCCCCTGCCAGCCAGCAGGGCCTCGACAGAGCACAGTTCCTTCGAGGAGGCCCCAGGGGGTTGCCTGTGTGTCTCTTGCACTGCTGGGAAGCTGCAGGTCCAGAGGCTGTGTGTGCACGGGGCCACTGGGGCCTGAGCACAAAACAGTCAGGACCCCACTCTCAAGCAGGACTCCTGCCACCTCGGCGCTGCCTGCCACACCCCCTTGCTGCCCGCACTGTCTTCACTGCTGGCAGGCCTCTGTGTGCACAGCCCAGTCTCTGCCAAGGGAACAAGGGGCTTGCTCGCCCCTTGCTAGAGGACCTCCTCCTGCAGCACTCTGGACCAGGGCACACACGCCCCTGGACCAGCAGCCTGCAAGGAAGCTGCAGCTGAGCCAGCCACAAAGGCCTGCAGCCCTGGGCAGGGAGCCTTCTGCTAAGGACAGCTTTCCCCCTCCCAAGCCCTGCAGGAGTTCCTGGAGGCTCAGGCCTGCAGCGTTTGCCATCACCGAGCACTGGGTGCCCAACGCCTCCCCTGCGGCTTCCGAGCACCCTGCAGCCCACAGGCCCTTGGCACCCACTCGGTGGCCAGAGGCAAGTCCTAGGCAGGACTCTCGAGCTTGTAGAGCCAGAGGGCCTCCAGCTTGGAAACCTGCTCAGGAACTCAGTGGCAGCCAGGCTTCACCTTCCATGCCTGTCGGCTAGCCGGTGGAGCCCCCGCTCCAGCGAAAACCTCTCTGCTTTGCCTTCAGCCAGGGAGGGCCGAGCTCAGGCTCTCTCTGCCTCAGGCAGAAACTCGAGTGTGCATCCAGCCTGCAGAAAGAAGAGGGCCTTTTCCTGAGCCCTGCTGTGCTGTGGCAGCTCCCTGAGGGCCTCCTCTCCCCTCACACGGTCGTGCCATTCGGCCCACCCGGGGAGCGAAGGTCCCCCTCGGCAGGGCGCAGGGGACGGCCTATGTGTGTTTTCATGGCTGGGAAAGGGCAGATCCAGAAGCTGGGTGTGCACTTGGGAATGGGGCCTGATGGGCATAGCCGGCCTTCCCGGGTTGGGAAGCAGGAGATCTGGGGCCTCCGAGCTGCATGCCCATCCCCTCCCTGGATGCCCCTCTTGCTTCCTCTCTGCTGCCAAGCCTCTCTCACCACACGTGCGTCTCAGCGAAAGGAGCAGGCTGCTTGCCATTCTTTGCAAGGACCTCACCCCACAGGCCTCGTTTCCCCGAACGGGAGTGCACATTGACCCAGAGCCTCCAGAGGAGCTGCTGTCTCTCCAGCCACAGAGGCCGGCAGCCGAGTCCATGACAGCCTGCCTGCATGGAGGGCTTCTGTGGGAGAGGTGCCTTGCGTCCCAGGCGGGTGCTCCCTGGCACACCGCTTTCCATGGGGAAACACTGTGTGTGCCAAGTGTCTCCTGTGTGCAGAAAACGTAGCCCCGGTGCCCGAGGTGCAGGGACTCCTCTTTGGACCCAGAGCAGTGTGCTAGGCAGGCCTCCCATGCTGGGAGAGCCTCCGCTTCCCCAACTGTCCAAGGGCCTCAGGGACACACTTCGAGGGAGTGTGGGCCTGACAGGCAGAACGGCCCGAGTGAGGAACGTGGAGGGCAGGCCAAAGCCATCCCTAGGGCCTGTGCTGGCCTAGGCCCCTGCCAGCCAGCAGGGCCTCGACAGAGCACAGTTCCTTCGAGGAGGCCCCAGGGGGTTGCCTGTGTGTCTCTTGCACTGCTGGGAAGCTGCAGGTCCAGAGGCTGTGTGTGCACGGGGCCACTGGGGCCTGAGCACAAAACAGTCAGGACCCCACTCTCAAGCAGGACTCCTGCCACCTCGGCGCTGCCTGCCACACCCCCTTGCTGCCCGCACTGTCTTCACTGCTGGCAGGCCTCTGTGTGCACAGCCCAGTCTCTGCCAAGGGAACAAGGGGCTTGCTCGCCCCTTGCTAGAGGACCTCCTCCTGCAGCACTCTGGACCAGGGCACACACGCCCCTGGACCAGCAGCCTGCAAGGAAGCTGCAGCTGAGCCAGCCACAAAGGCCTGCAGCCCTGGGCAGGGAGCCTTCTGCTAAGGACAGCTTTCCCCCTCCCAAGCCCTGCAGGAGTTCCTGGAGGCTCAGGCCTGCAGCGTTTGCCATCACCGAGCACTGGGTGCCCAACGCCTCCCCTGCGGCTTCCGAGCACCCTGCAGCCCACAGGCCCTTGGCACCCACTCGGTGGCCAGAGGCAAGTCCTAGGCAGGACTCTCGAGCTTGTAGAGCCAGAGGGCCTCCAGCTTGGAAACCTGCTCAGGAACTCAGTGGCAGCCAGGCTTCACCTTCCATGCCTGTCGGCTAGCCGGTGGAGCCCCCGCTCCAGCGAAAACCTCTCTGCTTTGCCTTCAGCCAGGGAGGGCCGAGCTCAGGCTCTCTCTGCCTCAGGCAGAAACTCGAGTGTGCATCCAGCCTGCAGAAAGAAGAGGGCCTTTTCCTGAGCCCTGCTGTGCTGTGGCAGCTCCCTGAGGGCCTCCTCTCCCCTCACACGGTCGTGCCATTCGGCCCACCCGGGGAGCGAAGGTCCCCCTCGGCAGGGCGCAGGGGACGGCCTATGTGTGTTTTCATGGCTGGGAAAGGGCAGATCCAGAAGCTGGGTGTGCACTTGGGAATGGGGCCTGATGGGCATAGCCGGCCTTCCCGGGTTGGGAAGCAGGAGATCTGGGGCCTCCGAGCTGCATGCCCATCCCCTCCCTGGATGCCCCTCTTGCTTCCTCTCTGCTGCCAAGCCTCTCTCACCACACGTGCGTCTCAGCGAAAGGAGCAGGCTGCTTGCCATTCTTTGCAAGGACCTCACCCCACAGGCCTCGTTTCCCCGAACGGGAGTGCACATTGACCCAGAGCCTCCAGAGGAGCTGCTGTCTCTCCAGCCACAGAGGCCGGCAGCCGAGTCCATGACAGCCTGCCTGCATGGAGGGCTTCTGTGGGAGAGGTGCCTTGCGCCCCAGGCGGGTGCTCCCTGGCACACCGCTTTCCATGGGGAAACACTGTGTGTGCCAAGTGTCTCCTGTGTGCAGAAAACGTAGCCCCGGTGCCCGAGGTGCAGGGACTCCTCTTTGGACCCAGAGCAGTGTGCTAGGCAGGCCTCCCATGCTGGGAGAGCCTCCGCTTCCCCAACTGTCCAAGGGCCTCAGGGACACACTTCGAGGGAGTGTGGGCCTGACAGGCAGAACGGCCCGAGTGAGGAACGTGGAGGGCAGGCCAAAGCCATCCCTAGGGCCTGTGCTGGCCTAGGCCCCTGCCAGCCAGCAGGGCCTCGACAGAGCACAGTTCCTTCGAGGAGGCCCCAGGGGGTTGCCTGTGTGTCTCTTGCACTGCTGGGAAGCTGCAGGTCCAGAGGCTGTGTGTGCACGGGGCCACTGGGGCCTGAGCACAAAACAGTCAGGACCCCACTCTCAAGCAGGACTCCTGCCACCTCGGCGCTGCCTGCCACACCCCCTTGCTGCCCGCACTGTCTTCACTGCTGGCAGGCCTCTGTGTGCACAGCCCAGTCTCTGCCAAGGGAACAAGGGGCTTGCTCGCCCCTTGCTAGAGGACCTCCTCCTGCAGCACTCTGGACCAGGGCACACACGCCCCTGGACCAGCAGCCTGCAAGGAAGCTGCAGCTGAGCCAGCCACAAAGGCCTGCAGCCCTGGGCAGGGAGCCTTCTGCTAAGGACAGCTTTCCCCCTCCCAAGCCCTGCAGGAGTTCCTGGAGGCTCAGGCCTGCAGCGTTTGCCATCACCGAGCACTGGGTGCCCAACGCCTCCCCTGCGGCTTCCGAGCACCCTGCAGCCCACAGGCCCTTGGCACCCACTCGGTGGCCAGAGGCAAGTCCTAGGCAGGACTCTCGAGCTTGTAGAGCCAGAGGGCCTCCAGCTTGGAAACCTGCTCAGGAACTCAGTGGCAGCCAGGCTTCACCTTCCATGCCTGTCGGCTAGCCGGTGGAGCCCCCGCTCCAGCGAAAACCTCTCTGCTTTGCCTTCAGCCAGGGAGGGCCGAGCTCAGGCTCTCTCTGCCTCAGGCAGAAACTCGAGTGTGCATCCAGCCTGCAGAAAGAAGAGGGCCTTTTCCTGAGCCCTGCTGTGCTGTGGCAGCTCCCTGAGGGCCTCCTCTCCCCTCACACGGTCGTGCCATTCGGCCCACCCGGGGAGCGAAGGTCCCCCTCGGCAGGGCGCAGGGGACGGCCTATGTGTGTTTTCATGGCTGGGAAAGGGCAGATCCAGAAGCTGGGTGTGCACTTGGGAATGGGGCCTGATGGGCATAGCCGGCCTTCCCGGGTTGGGAAGCAGGAGATCTGGGGCCTCCGAGCTGCATGCCCATCCCCTCCCTGGATGCCCCTCTTGCTTCCTCTCTGCTGCCAAGCCTCTCTCACCACACGTGCGTCTCATCGAAAGGAGCAGGCTGCTTGCCATTCTTTGCAAGGACCTCACCCCACAGGCCTCGTTTCCCCGAACGGGAGTGCACATTGACCCAGAGCCTCCAGAGGAGCTGCTGTCTCTCCAGCCACAGAGGCCGGCAGCCGAGTCCATGACAGCCTGCCTGCATGGAGGGCTTCTGTGGGAGAGGTGCCTTGCGCCCCAGGCGGGTGCTCCCTGGCACACCGCTTTCCATGGGGAAACACTGTGTGTGCCAAGTGTCTCCTGTGTGCAGAAAACGTAGCCCCGGTGCCCGAGGTGCAGGGACTCCTCTTTGGACCCAGAGCAGTGTGCTAGGCAGGCCTCCCATGCTGGGAGAGCCTCCGCTTCCCCAACTGTCCAAGGGCCTCAGGGACACACTTCGAGGGAGTGTGGGCCTGACAGGCAGAACGGCCCGAGTGAGGAACGTGGAGGGCAGGCCAAAGCCATCCCTAGGGCCTGTGCTGGCCTAGGCCCCTGCCAGCCAGCAGGGCCTCGACAGAGCACAGTTCCTTCGAGGAGGCCCCAGGGGGTTGCCTGTGTGTCTCTTGCACTGCTGGGAAGCTGCAGGTCCAGAGGCTGTGTGTGCACGGGGCCACTGGGGCCTGAGCACAAAACAGTCAGGACCCCACTCTCAAGCAGGACTCCTGCCACCTCGGCGCTGCCTGCCACACCCCCTTGCTGCCCGCACTGTCTTCACTGCTGGCAGGCCTCTGTGTGCACAGCCCAGTCTCTGCCAAGGGAACAAGGGGCTTGCTCGCCCCTTGCTAGAGGACCTCCTCCTGCAGCACTCTGGACCAGGGCACACACGCCCCTGGACCAGCAGCCTGCAAGGAAGCTGCAGCTGAGCCAGCCACAAAGGCCTGCAGCCCTGGGCAGGGAGCCTTCTGCTAAGGACAGCTTTCCCCCTCCCAAGCCCTGCAGGAGTTCCTGGAGGCTCAGGCCTGCAGCGTTTGCCATCACCGAGCACTGGGTGCCCAACGCCTCCCCTGCGGCTTCCGAGCACCCTGCAGCCCACAGGCCCTTGGCACCCACTCGGTGGCCAGAGGCAAGTCCTAGGCAGGACTCTCGAGCTTGTAGAGCCAGAGGGCCTCCAGCTTGGAAACCTGCTCAGGAACTCAGTGGCAGCCAGGCTTCACCTTCCATGCCTGTCGGCTAGCCGGTGGAGCCCCCGCTCCAGCGAAAACCTCTCTGCTTTGCCTTCAGCCAGGGAGGGCCGAGCTCAGGCTCTCTCTGCCTCAGGCAGAAACTCGAGTGTGCATCCAGCCTGCAGAAAGAAGAGGGCCTTTTCCTGAGCCCTGCTGTGCTGTGGCAGCTCCCTGAGGGCCTCCTCTCCCCTCACACGGTCGTGCCATTCGGCCCACCCGGGGAGCGAAGGTCCCCCTCGGCAGGGCGCAGGGGACGGCCTATGTGTGTTTTCATGGCTGGGAAAGGGCAGATCCAGAAGCTGGGTGTGCACTTGGGAATGGGGCCTGATGGGCATAGCCGGCCTTCCCGGGTTGGGAAGCAGGAGATCTGGGGCCTCCGAGCTGCATGCCCATCCCCTCCCTGGATGCCCCTCTTGCTTCCTCTCTGCTGCCAAGCCTCTCTCACCACACGTGCGTCTCATCGAAAGGAGCAGGCTGCTTGCCATTCTTTGCAAGGACCTCACCCCACAGGCCTCGTTTCCCCGAACGGGAGTGCACATTGACCCAGAGCCTCCAGAGGAGCTGCTGTCTCTCCAGCCACAGAGGCCGGCAGCCGAGTCCATGACAGCCTGCCTGCATGGAGGGCTTCTGTGGGAGAGGTGCCTTGCGTCCCAGGCGGGTGCTCCCTGGCACACCGCTTTCCATGGGGAAACACTGTGTGTGCCAAGTGTCTCCTGTGTGCAGAAAACGTAGCCCCGGTGCCCGAGGTGCAGGGACTCCTCTTTGGACCCAGAGCAGTGTGCTAGGCAGGCCTCCCATGCTGGGAGAGCCTCCGCTTCCCCAACTGTCCAAGGGCCTCAGGGACACACTTCGAGGGAGTGTGGGCCTGACAGGCAGAACGGCCCGAGTGAGGAACGTGGAGGGCAGGCCAAAGCCATCCCTAGGGCCTGTGCTGGCCTAGGCCCCTGCCAGCCAGCAGGGCCTCGACAGAGCACAGTTCCTTCGAGGAGGCCCCAGGGGGTTGCCTGTGTGTCTCTTGCACTGCTGGGAAGCTGCAGGTCCAGAGGCTGTGTGTGCACGGGGCCACTGGGGCCTGAGCACAAAACAGTCAGGACCCCACTCTCAAGCAGGACTCCTGCCACCTCGGCGCTGCCTGCCACACCCCCTTGCTGCCCGCACTGTCTTCACTGCTGGCAGGCCTCTGTGTGCACAGCCCAGTCTCTGCCAAGGGAACAAGGGGCTTGCTCGCCCCTTGCTAGAGGACCTCCTCCTGCAGCACTCTGGACCAGGGCACACACGCCCCTGGACCAGCAGCCTGCAAGGAAGCTGCAGCTGAGCCAGCCACAAAGGCCTGCAGCCCTGGGCAGGGAGCCTTCTGCTAAGGACAGCTTTCCCCCTCCCAAGCCCTGCAGGAGTTCCTGGAGGCTCAGGCCTGCAGCGTTTGCCATCACCGAGCACTGGGTGCCCAACGCCTCCCCTGCGGCTTCCGAGCACCCTGCAGCCCACAGGCCCTTGGCACCCACTCGGTGGCCAGAGGCAAGTCCTAGGCAGGACTCTCGAGCTTGTAGAGCCAGAGGGCCTCCAGCTTGGAAACCTGCTCAGGAACTCAGTGGCAGCCAGGCTTCACCTTCCATGCCTGTCGGCTAGCCGGTGGAGCCCCCGCTCCAGCGAAAACCTCTCTGCTTTGCCTTCAGCCAGGGAGGGCCGAGCTCAGGCTCTCTCTGCCTCAGGCAGAAACTCGAGTGTGCATCCAGCCTGCAGAAAGAAGAGGGCCTTTTCCTGAGCCCTGCTGTGCTGTGGCAGCTCCCTGAGGGCCTCCTCTCCCCTCACACGGTCGTGCCATTCGGCCCACCCGGGGAGCGAAGGTCCCCCTCGGCAGGGCGCAGGGGACGGCCTATGTGTGTTTTCATGGCTGGGAAAGGGCAGATCCAGAAGCTGGGTGTGCACTTGGGAATGGGGCCTGATGGGCATAGCCGGCCTTCCCGGGTTGGGAAGCAGGAGATCTGGGGCCTCCGAGCTGCATGCCCATCCCCTCCCTGGATGCCCCTCTTGCTTCCTCTCTGCTGCCAAGCCTCTCTCACCACACGTGCGTCTCAGCGAAAGGAGCAGGCTGCTTGCCATTCTTTGCAAGGACCTCACCCCACAGGCCTCGTTTCCCCGAACGGGAGTGCACATTGACCCAGAGCCTCCAGAGGAGCTGCTGTCTCTCCAGCCACAGAGGCCGGCAGCCGAGTCCATGACAGCCTGCCTGCATGGAGGGCTTCTGTGGGAGAGGTGCCTTGCGTCCCAGGCGGGTGCTCCCTGGCACACCGCTTTCCATGGGGAAACACTGTGTGTGCCAAGTGTCTCCTGTGTGCAGAAAACGTAGCCCCGGTGCCCGAGGTGCAGGGACTCCTCTTTGGACCCAGAGCAGTGTGCTAGGCAGGCCTCCCATGCTGGGAGAGCCTCCGCTTCCCCAACTGTCCAAGGGCCTCAGGGACACACTTCGAGGGAGTGTGGGCCTGACAGGCAGAACGGCCCGAGTGAGGAACGTGGAGGGCAGGCCAAAGCCATCCCTAGGGCCTGTGCTGGCCTAGGCCCCTGCCAGCCAGCAGGGCCTCGACAGAGCACAGTTCCTTCGAGGAGGCCCCAGGGGGTTGCCTGTGTGTCTCTTGCACTGCTGGGAAGCTGCAGGTCCAGAGGCTGTGTGTGCACGGGGCCACTGGGGCCTGAGCACAAAACAGTCAGGACCCCACTCTCAAGCAGGACTCCTGCCACCTCGGCGCTGCCTGCCACACCCCCTTGCTGCCCGCACTGTCTTCACTGCTGGCAGGCCTCTGTGTGCACAGCCCAGTCTCTGCCAAGGGAACAAGGGGCTTGCTCGCCCCTTGCTAGAGGACCTCCTCCTGCAGCACTCTGGACCAGGGCACACACGCCCCTGGACCAGCAGCCTGCAAGGAAGCTGCAGCTGAGCCAGCCACAAAGGCCTGCAGCCCTGGGCAGGGAGCCTTCTGCTAAGGACAGCTTTCCCCCTCCCAAGCCCTGCAGGAGTTCCTGGAGGCTCAGGCCTGCAGCGTTTGCCATCACCGAGCACTGGGTGCCCAACGCCTCCCCTGCGGCTTCCGAGCACCCTGCAGCCCACAGGCCCTTGGCACCCACTCGGTGGCCAGAGGCAAGTCCTAGGCAGGACTCTCGAGCTTGTAGAGCCAGAGGGCCTCCAGCTTGGAAACCTGCTCAGGAACTCAGTGGCAGCCAGGCTTCACCTTCCATGCCTGTCGGCTAGCCGGTGGAGCCCCCGCTCCAGCGAAAACCTCTCTGCTTTGCCTTCAGCCAGGGAGGGCCGAGCTCAGGCTCTCTCTGCCTCAGGCAGAAACTCGAGTGTGCATCCAGCCTGCAGAAAGAAGAGGGCCTTTTCCTGAGCCCTGCTGTGCTGTGGCAGCTCCCTGAGGGCCTCCTCTCCCCTCACACGGTCGTGCCATTCGGCCCACCCGGGGAGCGAAGGTCCCCCTCGGCAGGGCGCAGGGGACGGCCTATGTGTGTTTTCATGGCTGGGAAAGGGCAGATCCAGAAGCTGGGTGTGCACTTGGGAATGGGGCCTGATGGGCATAGCCGGCCTTCCCGGGTTGGGAAGCAGGAGATCTGGGGCCTCCGAGCTGCATGCCCATCCCCTCCCTGGATGCCCCTCTTGCTTCCTCTCTGCTGCCAAGCCTCTCTCACCACACGTGCGTCTCAGCGAAAGGAGCAGGCTGCTTGCCATTCTTTGCAAGGACCTCACCCCACAGGCCTCGTTTCCCCGAACGGGAGTGCACATTGACCCAGAGCCTCCAGAGGAGCTGCTGTCTCTCCAGCCACAGAGGCCGGCAGCCGAGTCCATGACAGCCTGCCTGCATGGAGGGCTTCTGTGGGAGAGGTGCCTTGCGTCCCAGGCGGGTGCTCCCTGGCACACCGCTTTCCATGGGGAAACACTGTGTGTGCCAAGTGTCTCCTGTGTGCAGAAAACGTAGCCCCGGTGCCCGAGGTGCAGGGACTCCTCTTTGGACCCAGAGCAGTGTGCTAGGCAGGCCTCCCATGCTGGGAGAGCCTCCGCTTCCCCAACTGTCCAAGGGCCTCAGGGACACACTTCGAGGGAGTGTGGGCCTGACAGGCAGAACGGCCCGAGTGAGGAACGTGGAGGGCAGGCCGAAGCCATCCCTAGGGCCTGTGCTGGCCTAGGCCCCTGCCAGCCAGCAGGGCCTCGACAGAGCACAGTTCCTTCGAGGAGGCCCCAGGGGGTTGCCTGTGTGTCTCTTGCACTGCTGGGAAGCTGCAGGTCCAGAGGCTGTGTGTGCACGGGGCCACTGGGGCCTGAGCACAAAACAGTCAGGACCCCACTCTCAAGCAGGACTCCTGCCACCTCGGCGCTGCCTGCCACACCCCCTTGCTGCCCGCACTGTCTTCACTGCTGGCAGGCCTCTGTGTGCACAGCCCAGTCTCTGCCAAGGGAACAAGGGGCTTGCTCGCCCCTTGCTAGAGGACCTCCTCCTGCAGCACTCTGGACCAGGGCACACACGCCCCTGGACCAGCAGCCTGCAAGGAAGCTGCAGCTGAGCCAGCCACAAAGGCCTGCAGCCCTGGGCAGGGAGCCTTCTGCTAAGGACAGCTTTCCCCCTCCCAAGCCCTGCAGGAGTTCCTGGAGGCTCAGGCCTGCAGCGTTTGCCATCACCGAGCACTGGGTGCCCAACGCCTCCCCTGCGGCTTCCGAGCACCCTGCAGCCCACAGGCCCTTGGCACCCACTCGGTGGCCAGAGGCAAGTCCTAGGCAGGACTCTCGAGCTTGTAGAGCCAGAGGGCCTCCAGCTTGGAAACCTGCTCAGGAACTCAGTGGCAGCCAGGCTTCACCTTCCATGCCTGTCGGCTAGCCGGTGGAGCCCCCGCTCCAGCGAAAACCTCTCTGCTTTGCCTTCAGCCAGGGAGGGCCGAGCTCAGGCTCTCTCTGCCTCAGGCAGAAACTCGAGTGTGCATCCAGCCTGCAGAAAGAAGAGGGCCTTTTCCTGAGCCCTGCTGTGCTGTGGCAGCTCCCTGAGGGCCTCCTCTCCCCTCACACGGTCGTGCCATTCGGCCCACCCGGGGAGCGAAGGTCCCCCTCGGCAGGGCGCAGGGGACGGCCTATGTGTGTTTTCATGGCTGGGAAAGGGCAGATCCAGAAGCTGGGTGTGCACTTGGGAATGGGGCCTGATGGGCATAGCCGGCCTTCCCGGGTTGGGAAGCAGGAGATCTGGGGCCTCCGAGCTGCATGCCCATCCCCTCCCTGGATGCCCCTCTTGCTTCCTCTCTGCTGCCAAGCCTCTCTCACCACACGTGCGTCTCAGCGAAAGGAGCAGGCTGCTTGCCATTCTTTGCAAGGACCTCACCCCACAGGCCTCGTTTCCCCGAACGGGAGTGCACATTGACCCAGAGCCTCCAGAGGAGCTGCTGTCTCTCCAGCCACAGAGGCCGGCAGCCGAGTCCATGACAGCCTGCCTGCATGGAGGGCTTCTGTGGGAGAGGTGCCTTGCGTCCCAGGCGGGTGCTCCCTGGCACACCGCTTTCCATGGGGAAACACTGTGTGTGCCAAGTGTCTCCTGTGTGCAGAAAACGTAGCCCCGGTGCCCGAGGTGCAGGGACTCCTCTTTGGACCCAGAGCAGTGTGCTAGGCAGGCCTCCCATGCTGGGAGAGCCTCCGCTTCCCCAACTGTCCAAGGGCCTCAGGGACACACTTCGAGGGAGTGTGGGCCTGACAGGCAGAACGGCCCGAGTGAGGAACGTGGAGGGCAGGCCGAAGCCATCCCTAGGGCCTGTGCTGGCCTAGGCCCCTGCCAGCCAGCAGGGCCTCGACAGAGCACAGTTCCTTCGAGGAGGCCCCAGGGGGTTGCCTGTGTGTCTCTTGCACTGCTGGGAAGCTGCAGGTCCAGAGGCTGTGTGTGCACGGGGCCACTGGGGCCTGAGCACAAAACAGTCAGGACCCCACTCTCAAGCAGGACTCCTGCCACCTCGGCGCTGCCTGCCACACCCCCTTGCTGCCCGCACTGTCTTCACTGCTGGCAGGCCTCTGTGTGCACAGCCCAGTCTCTGCCAAGGGAACAAGGGGCTTGCTCGCCCCTTGCTAGAGGACCTCCTCCTGCAGCACTCTGGACCAGGGCACACACGCCCCTGGACCAGCAGCCTGCAAGGAAGCTGCAGCTGAGCCAGCCACAAAGGCCTGCAGCCCTGGGCAGGGAGCCTTCTGCTAAGGACAGCTTTCCCCCTCCCAAGCCCTGCAGGAGTTCCTGGAGGCTCAGGCCTGCAGCGTTTGCCATCACCGAGCACTGGGTGCCCAACGCCTCCCCTGCGGCTTCCGAGCACCCTGCAGCCCACAGGCCCTTGGCACCCACTCGGTGGCCAGAGGCAAGTCCTAGGCAGGACTCTCGAGCTTGTAGAGCCAGAGGGCCTCCAGCTTGGAAACCTGCTCAGGAACTCAGTGGCAGCCAGGCTTCACCTTCCATGCCTGTCGGCTAGCCGGTGGAGCCCCCGCTCCAGCGAAAACCTCTCTGCTTTGCCTTCAGCCAGGGAGGGCCGAGCTCAGGCTCTCTCTGCCTCAGGCAGAAACTCGAGTGTGCATCCAGCCTGCAGAAAGAAGAGGGCCTTTTCCTGAGCCCTGCTGTGCTGTGGCAGCTCCCTGAGGGCCTCCTCTCCCCTCACACGGTCGTGCCATTCGGCCCACCCGGGGAGCGAAGGTCCCCCTCGGCAGGGCGCAGGGGACGGCCTATGTGTGTTTTCATGGCTGGGAAAGGGCAGATCCAGAAGCTGGGTGTGCACTTGGGAATGGGGCCTGATGGGCATAGCCGGCCTTCCCGGGTTGGGAAGCAGGAGATCTGGGGCCTCCGAGCTGCATGCCCATCCCCTCCCTGGATGCCCCTCTTGCTTCCTCTCTGCTGCCAAGCCTCTCTCACCACACGTGCGTCTCATCGAAAGGAGCAGGCTGCTTGCCATTCTTTGCAAGGACCTCACCCCACAGGCCTCGTTTCCCCGAACGGGAGTGCACATTGACCCAGAGCCTCCAGAGGAGCTGCTGTCTCTCCAGCCACAGAGGCCGGCAGCCGAGTCCATGACAGCCTGCCTGCATGGAGGGCTTCTGTGGGAGAGGTGCCTTGCGTCCCAGGCGGGTGCTCCCTGGCACACCGCTTTCCATGGGGAAACACTGTGTGTGCCAAGTGTCTCCTGTGTGCAGAAAACGTAGCCCCGGTGCCCGAGGTGCAGGGACTCCTCTTTGGACCCAGAGCAGTGTGCTAGGCAGGCCTCCCATGCTGGGAGAGCCTCCGCTTCCCCAACTGTCCAAGGGCCTCAGGGACACACTTCGAGGGAGTGTGGGCCTGACAGGCAGAACGGCCCGAGTGAGGAACGTGGAGGGCAGGCCGAAGCCATCCCTAGGGCCTGTGCTGGCCTAGGCCCCTGCCAGCCAGCAGGGCCTCGACAGAGCACAGTTCCTTCGAGGAGGCCCCAGGGGGTTGCCTGTGTGTCTCTTGCACTGCTGGGAAGCTGCAGGTCCAGAGGCTGTGTGTGCACGGGGCCACTGGGGCCTGAGCACAAAACAGTCAGGACCCCACTCTCAAGCAGGACTCCTGCCACCTCGGCGCTGCCTGCCACACCCCCTTGCTGCCCGCACTGTCTTCACTGCTGGCAGGCCTCTGTGTGCACAGCCCAGTCTCTGCCAAGGGAACAAGGGGCTTGCTCGCCCCTTGCTAGAGGACCTCCTCCTGCAGCACTCTGGACCAGGGCACACACGCCCCTGGACCAGCAGCCTGCAAGGAAGCTGCAGCTGAGCCAGCCACAAAGGCCTGCAGCCCTGGGCAGGGAGCCTTCTGCTAAGGACAGCTTTCCCCCTCCCAAGCCCTGCAGGAGTTCCTGGAGGCTCAGGCCTGCAGCGTTTGCCATCACCGAGCACTGGGTGCCCAACGCCTCCCCTGCGGCTTCCGAGCACCCTGCAGCCCACAGGCCCTTGGCACCCACTCGGTGGCCAGAGGCAAGTCCTAGGCAGGACTCTCGAGCTTGTAGAGCCAGAGGGCCTCCAGCTTGGAAACCTGCTCAGGAACTCAGTGGCAGCCAGGCTTCACCTTCCATGCCTGTCGGCTAGCCGGTGGAGCCCCCGCTCCAGCGAAAACCTCTCTGCTTTGCCTTCAGCCAGGGAGGGCCGAGCTCAGGCTCTCTCTGCCTCAGGCAGAAACTCGAGTGTGCATCCAGCCTGCAGAAAGAAGAGGGCCTTTTCCTGAGCCCTGCTGTGCTGTGGCAGCTCCCTGAGGGCCTCCTCTCCCCTCACACGGTCGTGCCATTCGGCCCACCCGGGGAGCGAAGGTCCCCCTCGGCAGGGCGCAGGGGACGGCCTATGTGTGTTTTCATGGCTGGGAAAGGGCAGATCCAGAAGCTGGGTGTGCACTTGGGAATGGGGCCTGATGGGCATAGCCGGCCTTCCCGGGTTGGGAAGCAGGAGATCTGGGGCCTCCGAGCTGCATGCCCATCCCCTCCCTGGATGCCCCTCTTGCTTCCTCTCTGCTGCCAAGCCTCTCTCACCACACGTGCGTCTCATCGAAAGGAGCAGGCTGCTTGCCATTCTTTGCAAGGACCTCACCCCACAGGCCTCGTTTCCCCGAACGGGAGTGCACATTGACCCAGAGCCTCCAGAGGAGCTGCTGTCTCTCCAGCCACAGAGGCCGGCAGCCGAGTCCATGACAGCCTGCCTGCATGGAGGGCTTCTGTGGGAGAGGTGCCTTGCGTCCCAGGCGGGTGCTCCCTGGCACACCGCTTTCCATGGGGAAACACTGTGTGTGCCAAGTGTCTCCTGTGTGCAGAAAACGTAGCCCCGGTGCCCGAGGTGCAGGGACTCCTCTTTGGACCCAGAGCAGTGTGCTAGGCAGGCCTCCCATGCTGGGAGAGCCTCCGCTTCCCCAACTGTCCAAGGGCCTCAGGGACACACTTCGAGGGAGTGTGGGCCTGACAGGCAGAACGCCCCGAGTGAGGAACGTGGAGGGCAGGCCAAAGCCATCCCTAGGGCCTGTGCTGGCCTAGGCCCCTGCCAGCCAGCAGGGCCTCGACAGAGCACAGTTCCTTCGAGGAGGCCCCAGGGGGTTGCCTGTGTGTCTCTTGCACTGCTGGGAAGCTGCAGGTCCAGAGGCTGTGTGTGCACGGGGCCACTGGGGCCTGAGCACAAAACAGTCAGGACCCCACTCTCAAGCAGGACTCCTGCCACCTCGGCGCTGCCTGCCACACCCCCTTGCTGCCCGCACTGTCTTCACTGCTGGCAGGCCTCTGTGTGCACAGCCCAGTCTCTGCCAAGGGAACAAGGGGCTTGCTCGCCCCTTGCTAGAGGACCTCCTCCTGCAGCACTCTGGACCAGGGCACACACGCCCCTGGACCAGCAGCCTGCAAGGAAGCTGCAGCTGAGCCAGCCACAAAGGCCTGCAGCCCTGGGCAGGGAGCCTTCTGCTAAGGACAGCTTTCCCCCTCCCAAGCCCTGCAGGAGTTCCTGGAGGCTCAGGCCTGCAGCGTTTGCCATCACCGAGCACTGGGTGCCCAACGCCTCCCCTGCGGCTTCCGAGCACCCTGCAGCCCACAGGCCCTTGGCACCCACTCGGTGGCCAGAGGCAAGTCCTAGGCAGGACTCTCGAGCTTGTAGAGCCAGAGGGCCTCCAGCTTGGAAACCTGCTCAGGAACTCAGTGGCAGCCAGGCTTCACCTTCCATGCCTGTCGGCTAGCCGGTGGAGCCCCCGCTCCAGCGAAAACCTCTCTGCTTTGCCTTCAGCCAGGGAGGGCCGAGCTCAGGCTCTCTCTGCCTCAGGCAGAAACTCGAGTGTGCATCCAGCCTGCAGAAAGAAGAGGGCCTTTTCCTGAGCCCTGCTGTGCTGTGGCAGCTCCCTGAGGGCCTCCTCTCCCCTCACACGGTCGTGCCATTCGGCCCACCCGGGGAGCGAAGGTCCCCCTCGGCAGGGCGCAGGGGACGGCCTATGTGTGTTTTCATGGCTGGGAAAGGGCAGATCCAGAAGCTGGGTGTGCACTTGGGAATGGGGCCTGATGGGCATAGCCGGCCTTCCCGGGTTGGGAAGCAGGAGATCTGGGGCCTCCGAGCTGCATGCCCATCCCCTCCCTGGATGCCCCTCTTGCTTCCTCTCTGCTGCCAAGCCTCTCTCACCACACGTGCGTCTCAGCGAAAGGAGCAGGCTGCTTGCCATTCTTTGCAAGGACCTCACCCCACAGGCCTCGTTTCCCCGAACGGGAGTGCACATTGACCCAGAGCCTCCAGAGGAGCTGCTGTCTCTCCAGCCACAGAGGCCGGCAGCCGAGTCCATGACAGCCTGCCTGCATGGAGGGCTTCTGTGGGAGAGGTGCCTTGCGTCCCAGGCGGGTGCTCCCTGGCACACCGCTTTCCATGGGGAAACACTGTGTGTGCCAAGTGTCTCCTGTGTGCAGAAAACGTAGCCCCGGTGCCCGAGGTGCAGGGACTCCTCTTTGGACCCAGAGCAGTGTGCTAGGCAGGCCTCCCATGCTGGGAGAGCCTCCGCTTCCCCAACTGTCCAAGGGCCTCAGGGACACACTTCGAGGGAGTGTGGGCCTGACAGGCAGAACGGCCCGAGTGAGGAACGTGGAGGGCAGGCCGAAGCCATCCCTAGGGCCTGTGCTGGCCTAGGCCCCTGCCAGCCAGCAGGGCCTCGACAGAGCACAGTTCCTTCGAGGAGGCCCCAGGGGGTTGCCTGTGTGTCTCTTGCACTGCTGGGAAGCTGCAGGTCCAGAGGCTGTGTGTGCACGGGGCCACTGGGGCCTGAGCACAAAACAGTCAGGACCCCACTCTCAAGCAGGACTCCTGCCACCTCGGCGCTGCCTGCCACACCCCCTTGCTGCCCGCACTGTCTTCACTGCTGGCAGGCCTCTGTGTGCACAGCCCAGTCTCTGCCAAGGGAACAAGGGGCTTGCTCGCCCCTTGCTAGAGGACCTCCTCCTGCAGCACTCTGGACCAGGGCACACACGCCCCTGGACCAGCAGCCTGCAAGGAAGCTGCAGCTGAGCCAGCCACAAAGGCCTGCAGCCCTGGGCAGGGAGCCTTCTGCTAAGGACAGCTTTCCCCCTCCCAAGCCCTGCAGGAGTTCCTGGAGGCTCAGGCCTGCAGCGTTTGCCATCACCGAGCACTGGGTGCCCAACGCCTCCCCTGCGGCTTCCGAGCACCCTGCAGCCCACAGGCCCTTGGCACCCACTCGGTGGCCAGAGGCAAGTCCTAGGCAGGACTCTCGAGCTTGTAGAGCCAGAGGGCCTCCAGCTTGGAAACCTGCTCAGGAACTCAGTGGCAGCCAGGCTTCACCTTCCATGCCTGTCGGCTAGCCGGTGGAGCCCCCGCTCCAGCGAAAACCTCTCTGCTTTGCCTTCAGCCAGGGAGGGCCGAGCTCAGGCTCTCTCTGCCTCAGGCAGAAACTCGAGTGTGCATCCAGCCTGCAGAAAGAAGAGGGCCTTTTCCTGAGCCCTGCTGTGCTGTGGCAGCTCCCTGAGGGCCTCCTCTCCCCTCACACGGTCGTGCCATTCGGCCCACCCGGGGAGCGAAGGTCCCCCTCGGCAGGGCGCAGGGGACGGCCTATGTGTGTTTTCATGGCTGGGAAAGGGCAGATCCAGAAGCTGGGTGTGCACTTGGGAATGGGGCCTGATGGGCATAGCCGGCCTTCCCGGGTTGGGAAGCAGGAGATCTGGGGCCTCCGAGCTGCATGCCCATCCCCTCCCTGGATGCCCCTCTTGCTTCCTCTCTGCTGCCAAGCCTCTCTCACCACACGTGCGTCTCATCGAAAGGAGCAGGCTGCTTGCCATTCTTTGCAAGGACCTCACCCCACAGGCCTCGTTTCCCCGAACGGGAGTGCACATTGACCCAGAGCCTCCAGAGGAGCTGCTGTCTCTCCAGCCACAGAGGCCGGCAGCCGAGTCCATGACAGCCTGCCTGCATGGAGGGCTTCTGTGGGAGAGGTGCCTTGCGTCCCAGGCGGGTGCTCCCTGGCACACCGCTTTCCATGGGGAAACACTGTGTGTGCCAAGTGTCTCCTGTGTGCAGAAAACGTAGCCCCGGTGCCCGAGGTGCAGGGACTCCTCTTTGGACCCAGAGCAGTGTGCTAGGCAGGCCTCCCATGCTGGGAGAGCCTCCGCTTCCCCAACTGTCCAAGGGCCTCAGGGACACACTTCGAGGGAGTGTGGGCCTGACAGGCAGAACGCCCCGAGTGAGGAACGTGGAGGGCAGGCCAAAGCCATCCCTAGGGCCTGTGCTGGCCTAGGCCCCTGCCAGCCAGCAGGGCCTCGACAGAGCACAGTTCCTTCGAGGAGGCCCCAGGGGGTTGCCTGTGTGTCTCTTGCACTGCTGGGAAGCTGCAGGTCCAGAGGCTGTGTGTGCACGGGGCCACTGGGGCCTGAGCACAAAACAGTCAGGACCCCACTCTCAAGCAGGACTCCTGCCACCTCGGCGCTGCCTGCCACACCCCCTTGCTGCCCGCACTGTCTTCACTGCTGGCAGGCCTCTGTGTGCACAGCCCAGTCTCTGCCAAGGGAACAAGGGGCTTGCTCGCCCCTTGCTAGAGGACCTCCTCCTGCAGCACTCTGGACCAGGGCACACACGCCCCTGGACCAGCAGCCTGCAAGGAAGCTGCAGCTGAGCCAGCCACAAAGGCCTGCAGCCCTGGGCAGGGAGCCTTCTGCTAAGGACAGCTTTCCCCCTCCCAAGCCCTGCAGGAGTTCCTGGAGGCTCAGGCCTGCAGCGTTTGCCATCACCGAGCACTGGGTGCCCAACGCCTCCCCTGCGGCTTCCGAGCACCCTGCAGCCCACAGGCCCTTGGCACCCACTCGGTGGCCAGAGGCAAGTCCTAGGCAGGACTCTCGAGCTTGTAGAGCCAGAGGGCCTCCAGCTTGGAAACCTGCTCAGGAACTCAGTGGCAGCCAGGCTTCACCTTCCATGCCTGTCGGCTAGCCGGTGGAGCCCCCGCTCCAGCGAAAACCTCTCTGCTTTGCCTTCAGCCAGGGAGGGCCGAGCTCAGGCTCTCTCTGCCTCAGGCAGAAACTCGAGTGTGCATCCAGCCTGCAGAAAGAAGAGGGCCTTTTCCTGAGCCCTGCTGTGCTGTGGCAGCTCCCTGAGGGCCTCCTCTCCCCTCACACGGTCGTGCCATTCGGCCCACCCGGGGAGCGAAGGTCCCCCTCGGCAGGGCGCAGGGGACGGCCTATGTGTGTTTTCATGGCTGGGAAAGGGCAGATCCAGAAGCTGGGTGTGCACTTGGGAATGGGGCCTGATGGGCATAGCCGGCCTTCCCGGGTTGGGAAGCAGGAGATCTGGGGCCTCCGAGCTGCATGCCCATCCCCTCCCTGGATGCCCCTCTTGCTTCCTCTCTGCTGCCAAGCCTCTCTCACCACACGTGCGTCTCATCGAAAGGAGCAGGCTGCTTGCCATTCTTTGCAAGGACCTCACCCCACAGGCCTCGTTTCCCCGAACGGGAGTGCACATTGACCCAGAGCCTCCAGAGGAGCTGCTGTCTCTCCAGCCACAGAGGCCGGCAGCCGAGTCCATGACAGCCTGCCTGCATGGAGGGCTTCTGTGGGAGAGGTGCCTTGCGTCCCAGGCGGGTGCTCCCTGGCACACCGCTTTCCATGGGGAAACACTGTGTGTGCCAAGTGTCTCCTGTGTGCAGAAAACGTAGCCCCGGTGCCCGAGGTGCAGGGACTCCTCTTTGGACCCAGAGCAGTGTGCTAGGCAGGCCTCCCATGCTGGGAGAGCCTCCGCTTCCCCAACTGTCCAAGGGCCTCAGGGACACACTTCGAGGGAGTGTGGGCCTGACAGGCAGAACGCCCCGAGTGAGGAACGTGGAGGGCAGGCCAAAGCCATCCCTAGGGCCTGTGCTGGCCTAGGCCCCTGCCAGCCAGCAGGGCCTCGACAGAGCACAGTTCCTTCGAGGAGGCCCCAGGGGGTTGCCTGTGTGTCTCTTGCACTGCTGGGAAGCTGCAGGTCCAGAGGCTGTGTGTGCACGGGGCCACTGGGGCCTGAGCACAAAACAGTCAGGACCCCACTCTCAAGCAGGACTCCTGCCACCTCGGCGCTGCCTGCCACACCCCCTTGCTGCCCGCACTGTCTTCACTGCTGGCAGGCCTCTGTGTGCACAGCCCAGTCTCTGCCAAGGGAACAAGGGGCTTGCTCGCCCCTTGCTAGAGGACCTCCTCCTGCAGCACTCTGGACCAGGGCACACACGCCCCTGGACCAGCAGCCTGCAAGGAAGCTGCAGCTGAGCCAGCCACAAAGGCCTGCAGCCCTGGGCAGGGAGCCTTCTGCTAAGGACAGCTTTCCCCCTCCCAAGCCCTGCAGGAGTTCCTGGAGGCTCAGGCCTGCAGCGTTTGCCATCACCGAGCACTGGGTGCCCAACGCCTCCCCTGCGGCTTCCGAGCACCCTGCAGCCCACAGGCCCTTGGCACCCACTCGGTGGCCAGAGGCAAGTCCTAGGCAGGACTCTCGAGCTTGTAGAGCCAGAGGGCCTCCAGCTTGGAAACCTGCTCAGGAACTCAGTGGCAGCCAGGCTTCACCTTCCATGCCTGTCGGCTAGCCGGTGGAGCCCCCGCTCCAGCGAAAACCTCTCTGCTTTGCCTTCAGCCAGGGAGGGCCGAGCTCAGGCTCTCTCTGCCTCAGGCAGAAACTCGAGTGTGCATCCAGCCTGCAGAAAGAAGAGGGCCTTTTCCTGAGCCCTGCTGTGCTGTGGCAGCTCCCTGAGGGCCTCCTCTCCCCTCACACGGTCGTGCCATTCGGCCCACCCGGGGAGCGAAGGTCCCCCTCGGCAGGGCGCAGGGGACGGCCTATGTGTGTTTTCATGGCTGGGAAAGGGCAGATCCAGAAGCTGGGTGTGCACTTGGGAATGGGGCCTGATGGGCATAGCCGGCCTTCCCGGGTTGGGAAGCAGGAGATCTGGGGCCTCCGAGCTGCATGCCCATCCCCTCCCTGGATGCCCCTCTTGCTTCCTCTCTGCTGCCAAGCCTCTCTCACCACACGTGCGTCTCATCGAAAGGAGCAGGCTGCTTGCCATTCTTTGCAAGGACCTCACCCCACAGGCCTCGTTTCCCCGAACGGGAGTGCACATTGACCCAGAGCCTCCAGAGGAGCTGCTGTCTCTCCAGCCACAGAGGCCGGCAGCCGAGTCCATGACAGCCTGCCTGCATGGAGGGCTTCTGTGGGAGAGGTGCCTTGCGTCCCAGGCGGGTGCTCCCTGGCACACCGCTTTCCATGGGGAAACACTGTGTGTGCCAAGTGTCTCCTGTGTGCAGAAAACGTAGCCCCGGTGCCCGAGGTGCAGGGACTCCTCTTTGGACCCAGAGCAGTGTGCTAGGCAGGCCTCCCATGCTGGGAGAGCCTCCGCTTCCCCAACTGTCCAAGGGCCTCAGGGACACACTTCGAGGGAGTGTGGGCCTGACAGGCAGAACGGCCCGAGTGAGGAACGTGGAGGGCAGGCCGAAGCCATCCCTAGGGCCTGTGCTGGCCTAGGCCCCTGCCAGCCAGCAGGGCCTCGACAGAGCACAGTTCCTTCGAGGAGGCCCCAGGGGGTTGCCTGTGTGTCTCTTGCACTGCTGGGAAGCTGCAGGTCCAGAGGCTGTGTGTGCACGGGGCCACTGGGGCCTGAGCACAAAACAGTCAGGACCCCACTCTCAAGCAGGACTCCTGCCACCTCGGCGCTGCCTGCCACACCCCCTTGCTGCCCGCACTGTCTTCACTGCTGGCAGGCCTCTGTGTGCACAGCCCAGTCTCTGCCAAGGGAACAAGGGGCTTGCTCGCCCCTTGCTAGAGGACCTCCTCCTGCAGCACTCTGGACCAGGGCACACACGCCCCTGGACCAGCAGCCTGCAAGGAAGCTGCAGCTGAGCCAGCCACAAAGGCCTGCAGCCCTGGGCAGGGAGCCTTCTGCTAAGGACAGCTTTCCCCCTCCCAAGCCCTGCAGGAGTTCCTGGAGGCTCAGGCCTGCAGCGTTTGCCATCACCGAGCACTGGGTGCCCAACGCCTCCCCTGCGGCTTCCGAGCACCCTGCAGCCCACAGGCCCTTGGCACCCACTCGGTGGCCAGAGGCAAGTCCTAGGCAGGACTCTCGAGCTTGTAGAGCCAGAGGGCCTCCAGCTTGGAAACCTGCTCAGGAACTCAGTGGCAGCCAGGCTTCACCTTCCATGCCTGTCGGCTAGCCGGTGGAGCCCCCGCTCCAGCGAAAACCTCTCTGCTTTGCCTTCAGCCAGGGAGGGCCGAGCTCAGGCTCTCTCTGCCTCAGGCAGAAACTCGAGTGTGCATCCAGCCTGCAGAAAGAAGAGGGCCTTTTCCTGAGCCCTGCTGTGCTGTGGCAGCTCCCTGAGGGCCTCCTCTCCCCTCACACGGTCGTGCCATTCGGCCCACCCGGGGAGCGAAGGTCCCCCTCGGCAGGGCGCAGGGGACGGCCTATGTGTGTTTTCATGGCTGGGAAAGGGCAGATCCAGAAGCTGGGTGTGCACTTGGGAATGGGGCCTGATGGGCATAGCCGGCCTTCCCGGGTTGGGAAGCAGGAGATCTGGGGCCTCCGAGCTGCATGCCCATCCCCTCCCTGGATGCCCCTCTTGCTTCCTCTCTGCTGCCAAGCCTCTCTCACCACACGTGCGTCTCATCGAAAGGAGCAGGCTGCTTGCCATTCTTTGCAAGGACCTCACCCCACAGGCCTCGTTTCCCCGAACGGGAGTGCACATTGACCCAGAGCCTCCAGAGGAGCTGCTGTCTCTCCAGCCACAGAGGCCGGCAGCCGAGTCCATGACAGCCTGCCTGCATGGAGGGCTTCTGTGGGAGAGGTGCCTTGCGTCCCAGGCGGGTGCTCCCTGGCACACCGCTTTCCATGGGGAAACACTGTGTGTGCCAAGTGTCTCCTGTGTGCAGAAAACGTAGCCCCGGTGCCCGAGGTGCAGGGACTCCTCTTTGGACCCAGAGCAGTGTGCTAGGCAGGCCTCCCATGCTGGGAGAGCCTCCGCTTCCCCAACTGTCCAAGGGCCTCAGGGACACACTTCGAGGGAGTGTGGGCCTGACAGGCAGAACGGCCCGAGTGAGGAACGTGGAGGGCAGGCCAAAGCCATCCCTAGGGCCTGTGCTGGCCTAGGCCCCTGCCAGCCAGCAGGGCCTCGACAGAGCACAGTTCCTTCGAGGAGGCCCCAGGGGGTTGCCTGTGTGTCTCTTGCACTGCTGGGAAGCTGCAGGTCCAGAGGCTGTGTGTGCACGGGGCCACTGGGGCCTGAGCACAAAACAGTCAGGACCCCACTCTCAAGCAGGACTCCTGCCACCTCGGCGCTGCCTGCCACACCCCCTTGCTGCCCGCACTGTCTTCACTGCTGGCAGGCCTCTGTGTGCACAGCCCAGTCTCTGCCAAGGGAACAAGGGGCTTGCTCGCCCCTTGCTAGAGGACCTCCTCCTGCAGCACTCTGGACCAGGGCACACACGCCCCTGGACCAGCAGCCTGCAAGGAAGCTGCAGCTGAGCCAGCCACAAAGGCCTGCAGCCCTGGGCAGGGAGCCTTCTGCTAAGGACAGCTTTCCCCCTCCCAAGCCCTGCAGGAGTTCCTGGAGGCTCAGGCCTGCAGCGTTTGCCATCACCGAGCACTGGGTGCCCAACGCCTCCCCTGCGGCTTCCGAGCACCCTGCAGCCCACAGGCCCTTGGCACCCACTCGGTGGCCAGAGGCAAGTCCTAGGCAGGACTCTCGAGCTTGTAGAGCCAGAGGGCCTCCAGCTTGGAAACCTGCTCAGGAACTCAGTGGCAGCCAGGCTTCACCTTCCATGCCTGTCGGCTAGCCGGTGGAGCCCCCGCTCCAGCGAAAACCTCTCTGCTTTGCCTTCAGCCAGGGAGGGCCGAGCTCAGGCTCTCTCTGCCTCAGGCAGAAACTCGAGTGTGCATCCAGCCTGCAGAAAGAAGAGGGCCTTTTCCTGAGCCCTGCTGTGCTGTGGCAGCTCCCTGAGGGCCTCCTCTCCCCTCACACGGTCGTGCCATTCGGCCCACCCGGGGAGCGAAGGTCCCCCTCGGCAGGGCGCAGGGGACGGCCTATGTGTGTTTTCATGGCTGGGAAAGGGCAGATCCAGAAGCTGGGTGTGCACTTGGGAATGGGGCCTGATGGGCATAGCCGGCCTTCCCGGGTTGGGAAGCAGGAGATCTGGGGCCTCCGAGCTGCATGCCCATCCCCTCCCTGGATGCCCCTCTTGCTTCCTCTCTGCTGCCAAGCCTCTCTCACCACACGTGCGTCTCATCGAAAGGAGCAGGCTGCTTGCCATTCTTTGCAAGGACCTCACCCCACAGGCCTCGTTTCCCCGAACGGGAGTGCACATTGACCCAGAGCCTCCAGAGGAGCTGCTGTCTCTCCAGCCACAGAGGCCGGCAGCCGAGTCCATGACAGCCTGCCTGCATGGAGGGCTTCTGTGGGAGAGGTGCCTTGCGTCCCAGGCGGGTGCTCCCTGGCACACCGCTTTCCATGGGGAAACACTGTGTGTGCCAAGTGTCTCCTGTGTGCAGAAAACGTAGCCCCGGTGCCCGAGGTGCAGGGACTCCTCTTTGGACCCAGAGCAGTGTGCTAGGCAGGCCTCCCATGCTGGGAGAGCCTCCGCTTCCCCAACTGTCCAAGGGCCTCAGGGACACACTTCGAGGGAGTGTGGGCCTGACAGGCAGAACGGCCCGAGTGAGGAACGTGGAGGGCAGGCCAAAGCCATCCCTAGGGCCTGTGCTGGCCTAGGCCCCTGCCAGCCAGCAGGGCCTCGACAGAGCACAGTTCCTTCGAGGAGGCCCCAGGGGGTTGCCTGTGTGTCTCTTGCACTGCTGGGAAGCTGCAGGTCCAGAGGCTGTGTGTGCACGGGGCCACTGGGGCCTGAGCACAAAACAGTCAGGACCCCACTCTCAAGCAGGACTCCTGCCACCTCGGCGCTGCCTGCCACACCCCCTTGCTGCCCGCACTGTCTTCACTGCTGGCAGGCCTCTGTGTGCACAGCCCAGTCTCTGCCAAGGGAACAAGGGGCTTGCTCGCCCCTTGCTAGAGGACCTCCTCCTGCAGCACTCTGGACCAGGGCACACACGCCCCTGGACCAGCAGCCTGCAAGGAAGCTGCAGCTGAGCCAGCCACAAAGGCCTGCAGCCCTGGGCAGGGAGCCTTCTGCTAAGGACAGCTTTCCCCCTCCCAAGCCCTGCAGGAGTTCCTGGAGGCTCAGGCCTGCAGCGTTTGCCATCACCGAGCACTGGGTGCCCAACGCCTCCCCTGCGGCTTCCGAGCACCCTGCAGCCCACAGGCCCTTGGCACCCACTCGGTGGCCAGAGGCAAGTCCTAGGCAGGACTCTCGAGCTTGTAGAGCCAGAGGGCCTCCAGCTTGGAAACCTGCTCAGGAACTCAGTGGCAGCCAGGCTTCACCTTCCATGCCTGTCGGCTAGCCGGTGGAGCCCCCGCTCCAGCGAAAACCTCTCTGCTTTGCCTTCAGCCAGGGAGGGCCGAGCTCAGGCTCTCTCTGCCTCAGGCAGAAACTCGAGTGTGCATCCAGCCTGCAGAAAGAAGAGGGCCTTTTCCTGAGCCCTGCTGTGCTGTGGCAGCTCCCTGAGGGCCTCCTCTCCCCTCACACGGTCGTGCCATTCGGCCCACCCGGGGAGCGAAGGTCCCCCTCGGCAGGGCGCAGGGGACGGCCTATGTGTGTTTTCATGGCTGGGAAAGGGCAGATCCAGAAGCTGGGTGTGCACTTGGGAATGGGGCCTGATGGGCATAGCCGGCCTTCCCGGGTTGGGAAGCAGGAGATCTGGGGCCTCCGAGCTGCATGCCCATCCCCTCCCTGGATGCCCCTCTTGCTTCCTCTCTGCTGCCAAGCCTCTCTCACCACACGTGCGTCTCATCGAAAGGAGCAGGCTGCTTGCCATTCTTTGCAAGGACCTCACCCCACAGGCCTCGTTTCCCCGAACGGGAGTGCACATTGACCCAGAGCCTCCAGAGGAGCTGCTGTCTCTCCAGCCACAGAGGCCGGCAGCCGAGTCCATGACAGCCTGCCTGCATGGAGGGCTTCTGTGGGAGAGGTGCCTTGCGTCCCAGGCGGGTGCTCCCTGGCACACCGCTTTCCATGGGGAAACACTGTGTGTGCCAAGTGTCTCCTGTGTGCAGAAAACGTAGCCCCGGTGCCCGAGGTGCAGGGACTCCTCTTTGGACCCAGAGCAGTGTGCTAGGCAGGCCTCCCATGCTGGGAGAGCCTCCGCTTCCCCAACTGTCCAAGGGCCTCAGGGACACACTTCGAGGGAGTGTGGGCCTGACAGGCAGAACGGCCCGAGTGAGGAACGTGGAGGGCAGGCCGAAGCCATCCCTAGGGCCTGTGCTGGCCTAGGCCCCTGCCAGCCAGCAGGGCCTCGACAGAGCACAGTTCCTTCGAGGAGGCCCCAGGGGGTTGCCTGTGTGTCTCTTGCACTGCTGGGAAGCTGCAGGTCCAGAGGCTGTGTGTGCACGGGGCCACTGGGGCCTGAGCACAAAACAGTCAGGACCCCACTCTCAAGCAGGACTCCTGCCACCTCGGCGCTGCCTGCCACACCCCCTTGCTGCCCGCACTGTCTTCACTGCTGGCAGGCCTCTGTGTGCACAGCCCAGTCTCTGCCAAGGGAACAAGGGGCTTGCTCGCCCCTTGCTAGAGGACCTCCTCCTGCAGCACTCTGGACCAGGGCACACACGCCCCTGGACCAGCAGCCTGCAAGGAAGCTGCAGCTGAGCCAGCCACAAAGGCCTGCAGCCCTGGGCAGGGAGCCTTCTGCTAAGGACAGCTTTCCCCCTCCCAAGCCCTGCAGGAGTTCCTGGAGGCTCAGGCCTGCAGCGTTTGCCATCACCGAGCACTGGGTGCCCAACGCCTCCCCTGCGGCTTCCGAGCACCCTGCAGCCCACAGGCCCTTGGCACCCACTCGGTGGCCAGAGGCAAGTCCTAGGCAGGACTCTCGAGCTTGTAGAGCCAGAGGGCCTCCAGCTTGGAAACCTGCTCAGGAACTCAGTGGCAGCCAGGCTTCACCTTCCATGCCTGTCGGCTAGCCGGTGGAGCCCCCGCTCCAGCGAAAACCTCTCTGCTTTGCCTTCAGCCAGGGAGGGCCGAGCTCAGGCTCTCTCTGCCTCAGGCAGAAACTCGAGTGTGCATCCAGCCTGCAGAAAGAAGAGGGCCTTTTCCTGAGCCCTGCTGTGCTGTGGCAGCTCCCTGAGGGCCTCCTCTCCCCTCACACGGTCGTGCCATTCGGCCCACCCGGGGAGCGAAGGTCCCCCTCGGCAGGGCGCAGGGGACGGCCTATGTGTGTTTTCATGGCTGGGAAAGGGCAGATCCAGAAGCTGGGTGTGCACTTGGGAATGGGGCCTGATGGGCATAGCCGGCCTTCCCGGGTTGGGAAGCAGGAGATCTGGGGCCTCCGAGCTGCATGCCCATCCCCTCCCTGGATGCCCCTCTTGCTTCCTCTCTGCTGCCAAGCCTCTCTCACCACACGTGCGTCTCATCGAAAGGAGCAGGCTGCTTGCCATTCTTTGCAAGGACCTCACCCCACAGGCCTCGTTTCCCCGAACGGGAGTGCACATTGACCCAGAGCCTCCAGAGGAGCTGCTGTCTCTCCAGCCACAGAGGCCGGCAGCCGAGTCCATGACAGCCTGCCTGCATGGAGGGCTTCTGTGGGAGAGGTGCCTTGCGTCCCAGGCGGGTGCTCCCTGGCACACCGCTTTCCATGGGGAAACACTGTGTGTGCCAAGTGTCTCCTGTGTGCAGAAAACGTAGCCCCGGTGCCCGAGGTGCAGGGACTCCTCTTTGGACCCAGAGCAGTGTGCTAGGCAGGCCTCCCATGCTGGGAGAGCCTCCGCTTCCCCAACTGTCCAAGGGCCTCAGGGACACACTTCGAGGGAGTGTGGGCCTGACAGGCAGAACGGCCCGAGTGAGGAACGTGGAGGGCAGGCCAAAGCCATCCCTAGGGCCTGTGCTGGCCTAGGCCCCTGCCAGCCAGCAGGGCCTCGACAGAGCACAGTTCCTTCGAGGAGGCCCCAGGGGGTTGCCTGTGTGTCTCTTGCACTGCTGGGAAGCTGCAGGTCCAGAGGCTGTGTGTGCACGGGGCCACTGGGGCCTGAGCACAAAACAGTCAGGACCCCACTCTCAAGCAGGACTCCTGCCACCTCGGCGCTGCCTGCCACACCCCCTTGCTGCCCGCACTGTCTTCACTGCTGGCAGGCCTCTGTGTGCACAGCCCAGTCTCTGCCAAGGGAACAAGGGGCTTGCTCGCCCCTTGCTAGAGGACCTCCTCCTGCAGCACTCTGGACCAGGGCACACACGCCCCTGGACCAGCAGCCTGCAAGGAAGCTGCAGCTGAGCCAGCCACAAAGGCCTGCAGCCCTGGGCAGGGAGCCTTCTGCTAAGGACAGCTTTCCCCCTCCCAAGCCCTGCAGGAGTTCCTGGAGGCTCAGGCCTGCAGCGTTTGCCATCACCGAGCACTGGGTGCCCAACGCCTCCCCTGCGGCTTCCGAGCACCCTGCAGCCCACAGGCCCTTGGCACCCACTCGGTGGCCAGAGGCAAGTCCTAGGCAGGACTCTCGAGCTTGTAGAGCCAGAGGGCCTCCAGCTTGGAAACCTGCTCAGGAACTCAGTGGCAGCCAGGCTTCACCTTCCATGCCTGTCGGCTAGCCGGTGGAGCCCCCGCTCCAGCGAAAACCTCTCTGCTTTGCCTTCAGCCAGGGAGGGCCGAGCTCAGGCTCTCTCTGCCTCAGGCAGAAACTCGAGTGTGCATCCAGCCTGCAGAAAGAAGAGGGCCTTTTCCTGAGCCCTGCTGTGCTGTGGCAGCTCCCTGAGGGCCTCCTCTCCCCTCACACGGTCGTGCCATTCGGCCCACCCGGGGAGCGAAGGTCCCCCTCGGCAGGGCGCAGGGGACGGCCTATGTGTGTTTTCATGGCTGGGAAAGGGCAGATCCAGAAGCTGGGTGTGCACTTGGGAATGGGGCCTGATGGGCATAGCCGGCCTTCCCGGGTTGGGAAGCAGGAGATCTGGGGCCTCCGAGCTGCATGCCCATCCCCTCCCTGGATGCCCCTCTTGCTTCCTCTCTGCTGCCAAGCCTCTCTCACCACACGTGCGTCTCAGCGAAAGGAGCAGGCTGCTTGCCATTCTTTGCAAGGACCTCACCCCACAGGCCTCGTTTCCCCGAACGGGAGTGCACATTGACCCAGAGCCTCCAGAGGAGCTGCTGTCTCTCCAGCCACAGAGGCCGGCAGCCGAGTCCATGACAGCCTGCCTGCATGGAGGGCTTCTGTGGGAGAGGTGCCTTGCGTCCCAGGCGGGTGCTCCCTGGCACACCGCTTTCCATGGGGAAACACTGTGTGTGCCAAGTGTCTCCTGTGTGCAGAAAACGTAGCCCCGGTGCCCGAGGTGCAGGGACTCCTCTTTGGACCCAGAGCAGTGTGCTAGGCAGGCCTCCCATGCTGGGAGAGCCTCCGCTTCCCCAACTGTCCAAGGGCCTCAGGGACACACTTCGAGGGAGTGTGGGCCTGACAGGCAGAACGGCCCGAGTGAGGAACGTGGAGGGCAGGCCAAAGCCATCCCTAGGGCCTGTGCTGGCCTAGGCCCCTGCCAGCCAGCAGGGCCTCGACAGAGCACAGTTCCTTCGAGGAGGCCCCAGGGGGTTGCCTGTGTGTCTCTTGCACTGCTGGGAAGCTGCAGGTCCAGAGGCTGTGTGTGCACGGGGCCACTGGGGCCTGAGCACAAAACAGTCAGGACCCCACTCTCAAGCAGGACTCCTGCCACCTCGGCGCTGCCTGCCACACCCCCTTGCTGCCCGCACTGTCTTCACTGCTGGCAGGCCTCTGTGTGCACAGCCCAGTCTCTGCCAAGGGAACAAGGGGCTTGCTCGCCCCTTGCTAGAGGACCTCCTCCTGCAGCACTCTGGACCAGGGCACACACGCCCCTGGACCAGCAGCCTGCAAGGAAGCTGCAGCTGAGCCAGCCACAAAGGCCTGCAGCCCTGGGCAGGGAGCCTTCTGCTAAGGACAGCTTTCCCCCTCCCAAGCCCTGCAGGAGTTCCTGGAGGCTCAGGCCTGCAGCGTTTGCCATCACCGAGCACTGGGTGCCCAACGCCTCCCCTGCGGCTTCCGAGCACCCTGCAGCCCACAGGCCCTTGGCACCCACTCGGTGGCCAGAGGCAAGTCCTAGGCAGGACTCTCGAGCTTGTAGAGCCAGAGGGCCTCCAGCTTGGAAACCTGCTCAGGAACTCAGTGGCAGCCAGGCTTCACCTTCCATGCCTGTCGGCTAGCCGGTGGAGCCCCCGCTCCAGCGAAAACCTCTCTGCTTTGCCTTCAGCCAGGGAGGGCCGAGCTCAGGCTCTCTCTGCCTCAGGCAGAAACTCGAGTGTGCATCCAGCCTGCAGAAAGAAGAGGGCCTTTTCCTGAGCCCTGCTGTGCTGTGGCAGCTCCCTGAGGGCCTCCTCTCCCCTCACACGGTCGTGCCATTCGGCCCACCCGGGGAGCGAAGGTCCCCCTCGGCAGGGCGCAGGGGACGGCCTATGTGTGTTTTCATGGCTGGGAAAGGGCAGATCCAGAAGCTGGGTGTGCACTTGGGAATGGGGCCTGATGGGCATAGCCGGCCTTCCCGGGTTGGGAAGCAGGAGATCTGGGGCCTCCGAGCTGCATGCCCATCCCCTCCCTGGATGCCCCTCTTGCTTCCTCTCTGCTGCCAAGCCTCTCTCACCACACGTGCGTCTCATCGAAAGGAGCAGGCTGCTTGCCATTCTTTGCAAGGACCTCACCCCACAGGCCTCGTTTCCCCGAACGGGAGTGCACATTGACCCAGAGCCTCCAGAGGAGCTGCTGTCTCTCCAGCCACAGAGGCCGGCAGCCGAGTCCATGACAGCCTGCCTGCATGGAGGGCTTCTGTGGGAGAGGTGCCTTGCGTCCCAGGCGGGTGCTCCCTGGCACACCGCTTTCCATGGGGAAACACTGTGTGTGCCAAGTGTCTCCTGTGTGCAGAAAACGTAGCCCCGGTGCCCGAGGTGCAGGGACTCCTCTTTGGACCCAGAGCAGTGTGCTAGGCAGGCCTCCCATGCTGGGAGAGCCTCCGCTTCCCCAACTGTCCAAGGGCCTCAGGGACACACTTCGAGGGAGTGTGGGCCTGACAGGCAGAACGGCCCGAGTGAGGAACGTGGAGGGCAGGCCAAAGCCATCCCTAGGGCCTGTGCTGGCCTAGGCCCCTGCCAGCCAGCAGGGCCTCGACAGAGCACAGTTCCTTCGAGGAGGCCCCAGGGGGTTGCCTGTGTGTCTCTTGCACTGCTGGGAAGCTGCAGGTCCGGAGGCTGTGTGTGCACGGGGCCACTGGGGCCTGAGCACAAAACAGTCAGGACCCCACTCTCAAGCAGGACTCCTGCCACCTCGGCGCTGCCTGCCACACCCCCTTGCTGCCCGCACTGTCTTCACTGCTGGCAGGCCTCTGTGTGCACAGCCCAGTCTCTGCCAAGGGAACAAGGGGCTTGCTCGCCCCTTGCTAGAGGACCTCCTCCTGCAGCACTCTGGACCAGGGCACACACGCCCCTGGACCAGCAGCCTGCAAGGAAGCTGCAGCTGAGCCAGCCACAAAGGCCTGCAGCCCTGGGCAGGGAGCCTTCTGCTAAGGACAGCTTTCCCCCTCCCAAGCCCTGCAGGAGTTCCTGGAGGCTCAGGCCTGCAGCGTTTGCCATCACCGAGCACTGGGTGCCCAACGCCTCCCCTGCGGCTTCCGAGCACCCTGCAGCCCACAGGCCCTTGGCACCCACTCGGTGGCCAGAGGCAAGTCCTAGGCAGGACTCTCGAGCTTGTAGAGCCAGAGGGCCTCCAGCTTGGAAACCTGCTCAGGAACTCAGTGGCAGCCAGGCTTCACCTTCCATGCCTGTCGGCTAGCCGGTGGAGCCCCCGCTCCAGCGAAAACCTCTCTGCTTTGCCTTCAGCCAGGGAGGGCCGAGCTCAGGCTCTCTCTGCCTCAGGCAGAAACTCGAGTGTGCATCCAGCCTGCAGAAAGAAGAGGGCCTTTTCCTGAGCCCTGCTGTGCTGTGGCAGCTCCCTGAGGGCCTCCTCTCCCCTCACACGGTCGTGCCATTCGGCCCACCCGGGGAGCGAAGGTCCCCCTCGGCAGGGCGCAGGGGACGGCCTATGTGTGTTTTCATGGCTGGGAAAGGGCAGATCCAGAAGCTGGGTGTGCACTTGGGAATGGGGCCTGATGGGCATAGCCGGCCTTCCCGGGTTGGGAAGCAGGAGATCTGGGGCCTCCGAGCTGCATGCCCATCCCCTCCCTGGATGCCCCTCTTGCTTCCTCTCTGCTGCCAAGCCTCTCTCACCACACGTGCGTCTCATCGAAAGGAGCAGGCTGCTTGCCATTCTTTGCAAGGACCTCACCCCACAGGCCTCGTTTCCCCGAACGGGAGTGCACATTGACCCAGAGCCTCCAGAGGAGCTGCTGTCTCTCCAGCCACAGAGGCCGGCAGCCGAGTCCATGACAGCCTGCCTGCATGGAGGGCTTCTGTGGGAGAGGTGCCTTGCGTCCCAGGCGGGTGCTCCCTGGCACACCGCTTTCCATGGGGAAACACTGTGTGTGCCAAGTGTCTCCTGTGTGCAGAAAACGTAGCCCCGGTGCCCGAGGTGCAGGGACTCCTCTTTGGACCCAGAGCAGTGTGCTAGGCAGGCCTCCCATGCTGGGAGAGCCTCCGCTTCCCCAACTGTCCAAGGGCCTCAGGGACACACTTCGAGGGAGTGTGGGCCTGACAGGCAGAACGGCCCGAGTGAGGAACGTGGAGGGCAGGCCAAAGCCATCCCTAGGGCCTGTGCTGGCCTAGGCCCCTGCCAGCCAGCAGGGCCTCGACAGAGCACAGTTCCTTCGAGGAGGCCCCAGGGGGTTGCCTGTGTGTCTCTTGCACTGCTGGGAAGCTGCAGGTCCAGAGGCTGTGTGTGCACGGGGCCACTGGGGCCTGAGCACAAAACAGTCAGGACCCCACTCTCAAGCAGGACTCCTGCCACCTCGGCGCTGCCTGCCACACCCCCTTGCTGCCCGCACTGTCTTCACTGCTGGCAGGCCTCTGTGTGCACAGCCCAGTCTCTGCCAAGGGAACAAGGGGCTTGCTCGCCCCTTGCTAGAGGACCTCCTCCTGCAGCACTCTGGACCAGGGCACACACGCCCCTGGACCAGCAGCCTGCAAGGAAGCTGCAGCTGAGCCAGCCACAAAGGCCTGCAGCCCTGGGCAGGGAGCCTTCTGCTAAGGACAGCTTTCCCCCTCCCAAGCCCTGCAGGAGTTCCTGGAGGCTCAGGCCTGCAGCGTTTGCCATCACCGAGCACTGGGTGCCCAACGCCTCCCCTGCGGCTTCCGAGCACCCTGCAGCCCACAGGCCCTTGGCACCCACTCGGTGGCCAGAGGCAAGTCCTAGGCAGGACTCTCGAGCTTGTAGAGCCAGAGGGCCTCCAGCTTGGAAACCTGCTCAGGAACTCAGTGGCAGCCAGGCTTCACCTTCCATGCCTGTCGGCTAGCCGGTGGAGCCCCCGCTCCAGCGAAAACCTCTCTGCTTTGCCTTCAGCCAGGGAGGGCCGAGCTCAGGCTCTCTCTGCCTCAGGCAGAAACTCGAGTGTGCATCCAGCCTGCAGAAAGAAGAGGGCCTTTTCCTGAGCCCTGCTGTGCTGTGGCAGCTCCCTGAGGGCCTCCTCTCCCCTCACACGGTCGTGCCATTCGGCCCACCCGGGGAGCGAAGGTCCCCCTCGGCAGGGCGCAGGGGACGGCCTATGTGTGTTTTCATGGCTGGGAAAGGGCAGATCCAGAAGCTGGGTGTGCACTTGGGAATGGGGCCTGATGGGCATAGCCGGCCTTCCCGGGTTGGGAAGCAGGAGATCTGGGGCCTCCGAGCTGCATGCCCATCCCCTCCCTGGATGCCCCTCTTGCTTCCTCTCTGCTGCCAAGCCTCTCTCACCACACGTGCGTCTCAGCGAAAGGAGCAGGCTGCTTGCCATTCTTTGCAAGGACCTCACCCCACAGGCCTCGTTTCCCCGAACGGGAGTGCACATTGACCCAGAGCCTCCAGAGGAGCTGCTGTCTCTCCAGCCACAGAGGCCGGCAGCCGAGTCCATGACAGCCTGCCTGCATGGAGGGCTTCTGTGGGAGAGGTGCCTTGCGTCCCAGGCGGGTGCTCCCTGGCACACCGCTTTCCATGGGGAAACACTGTGTGTGCCAAGTGTCTCCTGTGTGCAGAAAACGTAGCCCCGGTGCCCGAGGTGCAGGGACTCCTCTTTGGACCCAGAGCAGTGTGCTAGGCAGGCCTCCCATGCTGGGAGAGCCTCCGCTTCCCCAACTGTCCAAGGGCCTCAGGGACACACTTCGAGGGAGTGTGGGCCTGACAGGCAGAACGGCCCGAGTGAGGAACGTGGAGGGCAGGCCAAAGCCATCCCTAGGGCCTGTGCTGGCCTAGGCCCCTGCCAGCCAGCAGGGCCTCGACAGAGCACAGTTCCTTCGAGGAGGCCCCAGGGGGTTGCCTGTGTGTCTCTTGCACTGCTGGGAAGCTGCAGGTCCGGAGGCTGTGTGTGCACGGGGCCACTGGGGCCTGAGCACAAAACAGTCAGGACCCCACTCTCAAGCAGGACTCCTGCCACCTCGGCGCTGCCTGCCACACCCCCTTGCTGCCCGCACTGTCTTCACTGCTGGCAGGCCTCTGTGTGCACAGCCCAGTCTCTGCCAAGGGAACAAGGGGCTTGCTCGCCCCTTGCTAGAGGACCTCCTCCTGCAGCACTCTGGACCAGGGCACACACGCCCCTGGACCAGCAGCCTGCAAGGAAGCTGCAGCTGAGCCAGCCACAAAGGCCTGCAGCCCTGGGCAGGGAGCCTTCTGCTAAGGACAGCTTTCCCCCTCCCAAGCCCTGCAGGAGTTCCTGGAGGCTCAGGCCTGCAGCGTTTGCCATCACCGAGCACTGGGTGCCCAACGCCTCCCCTGCGGCTTCCGAGCACCCTGCAGCCCACAGGCCCTTGGCACCCACTCGGTGGCCAGAGGCAAGTCCTAGGCAGGACTCTCGAGCTTGTAGAGCCAGAGGGCCTCCAGCTTGGAAACCTGCTCAGGAACTCAGTGGCAGCCAGGCTTCACCTTCCATGCCTGTCGGCTAGCCGGTGGAGCCCCCGCTCCAGCGAAAACCTCTCTGCTTTGCCTTCAGCCAGGGAGGGCCGAGCTCAGGCTCTCTCTGCCTCAGGCAGAAACTCGAGTGTGCATCCAGCCTGCAGAAAGAAGAGGGCCTTTTCCTGAGCCCTGCTGTGCTGTGGCAGCTCCCTGAGGGCCTCCTCTCCCCTCACACGGTCGTGCCATTCGGCCCACCCGGGGAGCGAAGGTCCCCCTCGGCAGGGCGCAGGGGACGGCCTATGTGTGTTTTCATGGCTGGGAAAGGGCAGATCCAGAAGCTGGGTGTGCACTTGGGAATGGGGCCTGATGGGCATAGCCGGCCTTCCCGGGTTGGGAAGCAGGAGATCTGGGGCCTCCGAGCTGCATGCCCATCCCCTCCCTGGATGCCCCTCTTGCTTCCTCTCTGCTGCCAAGCCTCTCTCACCACACGTGCGTCTCAGCGAAAGGAGCAGGCTGCTTGCCATTCTTTGCAAGGACCTCACCCCACAGGCCTCGTTTCCCCGAACGGGAGTGCACATTGACCCAGAGCCTCCAGAGGAGCTGCTGTCTCTCCAGCCACAGAGGCCGGCAGCCGAGTCCATGACAGCCTGCCTGCATGGAGGGCTTCTGTGGGAGAGGTGCCTTGCGTCCCAGGCGGGTGCTCCCTGGCACACCGCTTTCCATGGGGAAACACTGTGTGTGCCAAGTGTCTCCTGTGTGCAGAAAACGTAGCCCCGGTGCCCGAGGTGCAGGGACTCCTCTTTGGACCCAGAGCAGTGTGCTAGGCAGGCCTCCCATGCTGGGAGAGCCTCCGCTTCCCCAACTGTCCAAGGGCCTCAGGGACACACTTCGAGGGAGTGTGGGCCTGACAGGCAGAACGGCCCGAGTGAGGAACGTGGAGGGCAGGCCAAAGCCATCCCTAGGGCCTGTGCTGGCCTAGGCCCCTGCCAGCCAGCAGGGCCTCGACAGAGCACAGTTCCTTCGAGGAGGCCCCAGGGGGTTGCCTGTGTGTCTCTTGCACTGCTGGGAAGCTGCAGGTCCAGAGGCTGTGTGTGCACGGGGCCACTGGGGCCTGAGCACAAAACAGTCAGGACCCCACTCTCAAGCAGGACTCCTGCCACCTCGGCGCTGCCTGCCACACCCCCTTGCTGCCCGCACTGTCTTCACTGCTGGCAGGCCTCTGTGTGCACAGCCCAGTCTCTGCCAAGGGAACAAGGGGCTTGCTCGCCCCTTGCTAGAGGACCTCCTCCTGCAGCACTCTGGACCAGGGCACACACGCCCCTGGACCAGCAGCCTGCAAGGAAGCTGCAGCTGAGCCAGCCACAAAGGCCTGCAGCCCTGGGCAGGGAGCCTTCTGCTAAGGACAGCTTTCCCCCTCCCAAGCCCTGCAGGAGTTCCTGGAGGCTCAGGCCTGCAGCGTTTGCCATCACCGAGCACTGGGTGCCCAACGCCTCCCCTGCGGCTTCCGAGCACCCTGCAGCCCACAGGCCCTTGGCACCCACTCGGTGGCCAGAGGCAAGTCCTAGGCAGGACTCTCGAGCTTGTAGAGCCAGAGGGCCTCCAGCTTGGAAACCTGCTCAGGAACTCAGTGGCAGCCAGGCTTCACCTTCCATGCCTGTCGGCTAGCCGGTGGAGCCCCCGCTCCAGCGAAAACCTCTCTGCTTTGCCTTCAGCCAGGGAGGGCCGAGCTCAGGCTCTCTCTGCCTCAGGCAGAAACTCGAGTGTGCATCCAGCCTGCAGAAAGAAGAGGGCCTTTTCCTGAGCCCTGCTGTGCTGTGGCAGCTCCCTGAGGGCCTCCTCTCCCCTCACACGGTCGTGCCATTCGGCCCACCCGGGGAGCGAAGGTCCCCCTCGGCAGGGCGCAGGGGACGGCCTATGTGTGTTTTCATGGCTGGGAAAGGGCAGATCCAGAAGCTGGGTGTGCACTTGGGAATGGGGCCTGATGGGCATAGCCGGCCTTCCCGGGTTGGGAAGCAGGAGATCTGGGGCCTCCGAGCTGCATGCCCATCCCCTCCCTGGATGCCCCTCTTGCTTCCTCTCTGCTGCCAAGCCTCTCTCACCACACGTGCGTCTCAGCGAAAGGAGCAGGCTGCTTGCCATTCTTTGCAAGGACCTCACCCCACAGGCCTCGTTTCCCCGAACGGGAGTGCACATTGACCCAGAGCCTCCAGAGGAGCTGCTGTCTCTCCAGCCACAGAGGCCGGCAGCCGAGTCCATGACAGCCTGCCTGCATGGAGGGCTTCTGTGGGAGAGGTGCCTTGCGTCCCAGGCGGGTGCTCCCTGGCACACCGCTTTCCATGGGGAAACACTGTGTGTGCCAAGTGTCTCCTGTGTGCAGAAAACGTAGCCCCGGTGCCCGAGGTGCAGGGACTCCTCTTTGGACCCAGAGCAGTGTGCTAGGCAGGCCTCCCATGCTGGGAGAGCCTCCGCTTCCCCAACTGTCCAAGGGCCTCAGGGACACACTTCGAGGGAGTGTGGGCCTGACAGGCAGAACGGCCCGAGTGAGGAACGTGGAGGGCAGGCCGAAGCCATCCCTAGGGCCTGTGCTGGCCTAGGCCCCTGCCAGCCAGCAGGGCCTCGACAGAGCACAGTTCCTTCGAGGAGGCCCCAGGGGGTTGCCTGTGTGTCTCTTGCACTGCTGGGAAGCTGCAGGTCCAGAGGCTGTGTGTGCACGGGGCCACTGGGGCCTGAGCACAAAACAGTCAGGACCCCACTCTCAAGCAGGACTCCTGCCACCTCGGCGCTGCCTGCCACACCCCCTTGCTGCCCGCACTGTCTTCACTGCTGGCAGGCCTCTGTGTGCACAGCCCAGTCTCTGCCAAGGGAACAAGGGGCTTGCTCGCCCCTTGCTAGAGGACCTCCTCCTGCAGCACTCTGGACCAGGGCACACACGCCCCTGGACCAGCAGCCTGCAAGGAAGCTGCAGCTGAGCCAGCCACAAAGGCCTGCAGCCCTGGGCAGGGAGCCTTCTGCTAAGGACAGCTTTCCCCCTCCCAAGCCCTGCAGGAGTTCCTGGAGGCTCAGGCCTGCAGCGTTTGCCATCACCGAGCACTGGGTGCCCAACGCCTCCCCTGCGGCTTCCGAGCACCCTGCAGCCCACAGGCCCTTGGCACCCACTCGGTGGCCAGAGGCAAGTCCTAGGCAGGACTCTCGAGCTTGTAGAGCCAGAGGGCCTCCAGCTTGGAAACCTGCTCAGGAACTCAGTGGCAGCCAGGCTTCACCTTCCATGCCTGTCGGCTAGCCGGTGGAGCCCCCGCTCCAGCGAAAACCTCTCTGCTTTGCCTTCAGCCAGGGAGGGCCGAGCTCAGGCTCTCTCTGCCTCAGGCAGAAACTCGAGTGTGCATCCAGCCTGCAGAAAGAAGAGGGCCTTTTCCTGAGCCCTGCTGTGCTGTGGCAGCTCCCTGAGGGCCTCCTCTCCCCTCACACGGTCGTGCCATTCGGCCCACCCGGGGAGCGAAGGTCCCCCTCGGCAGGGCGCAGGGGACGGCCTATGTGTGTTTTCATGGCTGGGAAAGGGCAGATCCAGAAGCTGGGTGTGCACTTGGGAATGGGGCCTGATGGGCATAGCCGGCCTTCCCGGGTTGGGAAGCAGGAGATCTGGGGCCTCCGAGCTGCATGCCCATCCCCTCCCTGGATGCCCCTCTTGCTTCCTCTCTGCTGCCAAGCCTCTCTCACCACACGTGCGTCTCATCGAAAGGAGCAGGCTGCTTGCCATTCTTTGCAAGGACCTCACCCCACAGGCCTCGTTTCCCCGAACGGGAGTGCACATTGACCCAGAGCCTCCAGAGGAGCTGCTGTCTCTCCAGCCACAGAGGCCGGCAGCCGAGTCCATGACAGCCTGCCTGCATGGAGGGCTTCTGTGGGAGAGGTGCCTTGCGTCCCAGGCGGGTGCTCCCTGGCACACCGCTTTCCATGGGGAAACACTGTGTGTGCCAAGTGTCTCCTGTGTGCAGAAAACGTAGCCCCGGTGCCCGAGGTGCAGGGACTCCTCTTTGGACCCAGAGCAGTGTGCTAGGCAGGCCTCCCATGCTGGGAGAGCCTCCGCTTCCCCAACTGTCCAAGGGCCTCAGGGACACACTTCGAGGGAGTGTGGGCCTGACAGGCAGAACGGCCCGAGTGAGGAACGTGGAGGGCAGGCCGAAGCCATCCCTAGGGCCTGTGCTGGCCTAGGCCCCTGCCAGCCAGCAGGGCCTCGACAGAGCACAGTTCCTTCGAGGAGGCCCCAGGGGGTTGCCTGTGTGTCTCTTGCACTGCTGGGAAGCTGCAGGTCCAGAGGCTGTGTGTGCACGGGGCCACTGGGGCCTGAGCACAAAACAGTCAGGACCCCACTCTCAAGCAGGACTCCTGCCACCTCGGCGCTGCCTGCCACACCCCCTTGCTGCCCGCACTGTCTTCACTGCTGGCAGGCCTCTGTGTGCACAGCCCAGTCTCTGCCAAGGGAACAAGGGGCTTGCTCGCCCCTTGCTAGAGGACCTCCTCCTGCAGCACTCTGGACCAGGGCACACACGCCCCTGGACCAGCAGCCTGCAAGGAAGCTGCAGCTGAGCCAGCCACAAAGGCCTGCAGCCCTGGGCAGGGAGCCTTCTGCTAAGGACAGCTTTCCCCCTCCCAAGCCCTGCAGGAGTTCCTGGAGGCTCAGGCCTGCAGCGTTTGCCATCACCGAGCACTGGGTGCCCAACGCCTCCCCTGCGGCTTCCGAGCACCCTGCAGCCCACAGGCCCTTGGCACCCACTCGGTGGCCAGAGGCAAGTCCTAGGCAGGACTCTCGAGCTTGTAGAGCCAGA